>NW_024879962.1:0-49949 GCF_900700415.2 Clupea harengus | reverse complement strand
AACTTGATCCTTCACTTGATCAACCAAAATGTACCCGTGTGAAGGTTTTTGTTCTTGTGCCACTCAATCATCAACGTACACTGAAACCTTTTTTTTGTCCTCAATCTTCATTGCTTAGTAAACAGCTACTGGCAAACAGCAATGCAAGAAAAAAAAACATAACTGAATGAAACCATTTTGTCTTTAATGCTTTAACACAACGCATTCTTGTATATTCCAAAATTAAAGCTACCATACAACTGACAAGAAAATAAATCCAAAGAAGTTGGATTTGGATTTCATCAATTCCATTCACTTCAGTTAAGTGAGGGTCTCTTAAATGTACCCCCCTTTGCCTTTATAATGTATTGCAAAATCTGACACAAACCTTCCAGGGAAACCATCCCAGTTTGAAAACATGGGTTCAACCTTGGACAGAATGTGGGCCATTGATCTGCAACTCAAACCAAAATGACCCATTCATACAGGATGCATACAAATAGGCTTGCTGTTGCCAGTTTCCCACTGTGTAAAATCCCCCATTTTCTAATAACAGTAGCCATTATCACTTTCAAAAGGTGTCCTTTCCATTTTCTGTCATGAATGCTTTTGTCCACAGAGATGTTGGTATTGGCCCAATTTTCAGTAAACCAAACTTACAGGTGCAAAGACAAGGCAGTATAAAAACGCATAGTACATTTATAATGTGTTCGAAATTATGTATAGTCACGTAACTATATACAACCTATGGTGTTGTTTCGGGACACCTCCATAGCAGGGATCAAGGCAGTGGTAATGCTTCTCAGTTTGAGGAAAGGGGAGGGTACAGTTTTTTTCTGTGAGAAAAATATCTTCATTGAAATCAGACCAACTTGAACTGTTTTACCCCACTTTGTTCATTGACAAAAATAGCAATTTTATATATTCAAATAACCATATTTTTTACAATCTGTGTACATGTACAGTATACTGTATGTATAAGTAACATGTGTATATATACTGCATGTGAGCATATTTGTGTGTGTACATGGATATATACACACATGCATATAAACCTACACTTTTATGACATAAAAAGGCTTATAGTAGACAACATAACCTCTTAAGTTGCCAGACCGAATCAGATGAAATAATCTTAACAAAAAACAAACAAAAGACAAACAAACTACTGTAAGGCTCAGAAAGTTCATCTATTCGGCAGCAATGGCATGGGAGGAACAAAGGTATTACAAAATTTTAAATCAACACTCAAACATTTAAATGTTCAAAATAAAACTTAATAACAATTCACAGGAAAATAAAGGATTCATATTTAAAGACACTTTCCTTCTTGTGTCGTGCTTTTTGTGCTTTCCCTCAATAACTCCCTTAAAGAAATGTTCCAATGTTAAATCTCAAAACTAAATTACAAACATTTAATTCTATGGCAATGACTTATTTAAATAAAAATGGTGTCGTTTCTCAAATACATGGTTTTAAGAGTTATAGAAAATTAAAGTGACAGGATTCAAACGTGGCTTAGCAATATAATTTGTTAATTATTAATACACATTTTAACACACTTGCTGCAAAAATGTAAATTCAAATAATTTACCCAAGAGCTTCATAGCAAGTCTCTAACCATCGAGTAATAGCTCCAGTTACCTTTTTCAATGCCGGTTTGTCTACCTAGCAACAACCAATCAATTTCACCTTCTCAAATGCAAGTGAAAGGGATATACAGACACATATCACCACCCACAACATTTGTTTGAGAGCAAAGCAGTACAATACTCAGGCATATTATAAGATTACATGCATTCAGTTTTTGATTAGGTCACACTATGATATTCGCAGTGGGGGCCAACTGTTGGTGTATATTACATGTTGGCATTATAAGTTTATAAGTGCATATAATGTTGCCGCATTGATTGTCTATGGGAGATAATTTTTAGTTCATACTCTAAAACCAATGATTTGTCAAAACACACACATACAAAGGTGTCTATTCTTATCACTAAATCAAATGTTTTTAGTTTTACCATTGGAGTACTATTCTGAGGAAATCAATTGAAGAGCATAGACTTCAAAAGCCCACAAGCCTGCAACAGAAAACACTTCAGAGCCAAAATCCACTCGCAAGGTTAAGAACAACCTGAAATAGACCACAGAATCACAAAGGCCACCTGTTAAAAAGCAAAGGGTTCCTCCCAGACCCCCTCAAATACTTTTCATGTCACATGTTATTTAACACTATTATTGGAACACACAATAACAACAGAAAACAGTAATATACAAGAGAAGGAAGAACCATACACAAAATCATACTGAGATCTGTGGACAGCACAACTTCTCAGCCTTTCCCGTGATACTGGAGGGATACTAATAATAATATAATAAAAATATTTTGTATTAATATATTCATTTTGTAATTTATTCTTGACCTCGAGGCTATCAAAGCCTTTTTTTATTTTTCTCTAACCCTCCCACTGCTTGACTTCCCTGTCTTGGACTTGGCTCATATCATCTGTGAAAACAGATCAACTTGGCTGTTCAAAATCAGGTGACCCATCCTGCACATCCAGAGACGAAGAGAAAGCAATCTCGTCTGTTTGGCATTGTGTAGCAGAGTCCTCTTATTTTGTATGTCAGTTATTGTGAATGTGATTTCACTGTTTTTTCTTCCATAATTGGTCAGTTTGGAGTGAAAATCTCCATTGATCCTCTGTGTGCAGGTCCATGCTGGGGAAGGAGTGGTTCTGAAGGTGGCTGGAGCTCAGTCAAGTTCCCAGGGGCTGTCGGGGGCCGTTGGGCACTCAGATGTGGAGGGCTTCAAGGAGAAGCAGAGACAAAAAGAAAAGAGATAGGAGAAACAGATGGAGATGTGGTTGATAGAGAATTCAAAGAAAGACAGGAAAAAAGGCAGAAAAATGTTCCCATAATTCCAAGTTCCAGCTTTGGACAAATCAGGAGATGGACAGGGGAAAGTTTGAGGTGAGGCAAAATACCATATAATACAATCACAAGTGCCCTTTTCCTCATTTCTCATAAAATACATTCTGCGTACAGTCAGTGAGCAATAGGACAGAGATGGAGATAATAATGAAAACAGAAGAAAACACAAAACGACAACAAAGAGAGTAAATGTGGACAGGTGGGCATCAGTCATCTCATATGCAAGTGGCTTCATTTTATATACATGTATCTGTGTGTGTGTGTGTGTGTGTGTCTGTCTGTGTGTGTGTGTATGTGTGTGTGTGTGCACCTACAGCTTGGTGACAGGAGAGGCTATGAATTGTGTCACAGAACTGCATCGGAATTAAAGCAACACTATGTAGCAATTTGTCACTTTTTGAGGTATGTTTTTTATACACTTTTGGTATCGCCTTCAAATTCATTTTGATGGTAAATAATAATGTGAAGGACAGATAAACACACCTGTTGTTCCCACTAGCTGTCCAGGTTATATACTATCTGGTTCTGTGGTCTGGGATGGAACAGGCCTTACATTTTTTAAGAAAAGCCACAGCACGACATTGCAAACAATACCACCAAAAGACTGCTATTTGTGTTTGCAAGGTTTTTGCATGCTTTTCAAGTCGTTAGACCAAAACTCCATAATGCTGCTTGTAATATGAATTTAGAGAGGACTAGACAGTCAGCCTAGGTATGCCAAGCCAAGAAACTGTGAGATGTTTGCATTAAAAGGTCTAGGGTCTAATAATGGGTTCTGAAAATTAGCCCGATGAGACCAGATTGAGTTGGATTCAAATTTGACTGTCTGCACGGCTTTCAAGATGGCTCTGTAACATATGCAGCACATTTCCTCTCATAAGCCACCATGGCTGAAATAATGTATGCTGATGAACTTGAATATGAACTTAAAGTAAAGAAGGTAGACTGGGGATCAATCAGAGAGCTAGAAGTGAGGGAGAGTTTAGGGAGTCAGATGACTGATCGCTAGTGCTAGTCCACTGGTTAGCGCTGGCCCCGCAGGCTCCCTCTGGGTAGGTGAACACAAATGAAGATGTGTATGAGGGATTGTAGCAGCCGGCGTCAGGGATGTTACCACCACCACCACCTGCGGTGGCAACAGGGCATGGGCTGCCCTGTGCCAGCTCAACTTGCTCATAGAAAGAAGTAGAAAAAGCTACCTCCTGCATCATCCCAGGCTGTGGCTGACCTGCTGCCTGCGTCTGTGTGGTTGGTTGATGGTGCGACGAGTAGGCGGGAGGCAGGTAGAAAGTGTCCTCCGTCACAGTCAGGCCCAACACAGACACAGCGGCAGTCAGTGGGGGCTGAGCGGACGCCTGCTGGAGAGGCACCAACGGTGGGTCCTGGTAAGGGATCTTGCAGCCAGGCTGGTGTGCCACCAGGACAAACTCCAGGCGCTCCTTCTCCTTCTGAAGCTCGGATATTTCAGCCTCCAGCTCGGATTTCTCCTCCTCCAATATATCTGTCTCCTGTGGGAACAGCAAACACAGCAGTATAGATAATATCAGAATTATTGTACACTATGTCTTGTTTTTAAACACACTGGATGCTGTATTGCCTTAAAACAGGAATCAGTATTAAATAAAATTCCTCACAAGGGCTCACAATAATTACTTTAATTACTACGAATTATAGTGTCCCAAGGTATTTTCTTTTAGTAACAATCAAGCTTAACATTAGGTGTGTTTGCGTAACATATGATGTACTTATGATGTTTAGGTAGGCCTACATCATGAACAGAACTGTGTAGTCACAGAACACTTGACATTTCGAACTCTTCTGATGAACATTCTGGTGACTGTGTGTGGTCATCAGACAGTAAGAACAATATCACTTACAGACTGCAGCCTGTCTGTAAGGTCACGCCGCCGATTGCGGCATTTGGCAGCAGCTTGCTTGTTGCGCTCGCGTCGTACTCTTCTTCTCTCCTCCTCCTCTGGTGTCAACTGAAAGTAAGGAATTAGACATCACTCCTCATCCTCCTTTTCTCTCATATAGATTTAAAACAAAATGCAATCAATCTTTGCTCTTTAGGCCTTCCTTGGCTTACATTAACTTGTGACATTAGCATCTACAGTAACTACTTGCAGTAATCCCTGAGCACTAGGTCAGACATACCCCCTCTTCCCGTGTGCGGCGGCTGCGAGCCCGAGATGAACGAACTGGACCAGGAGTGTCAGAACTTGGTGGGGTGAATCCAGACCCAGTAGAGTAGCTTGTCCCCGGTAGATCATAAGGGTCCAGGGCCACTGGCTGGGTCATGGTGGACGGCCCTGCGTTGCTCTGGCCAGGGGCAACTGAAGAGACAAGTGTGGGTTGCACCATCCACTGCAGGTCTTGACTGGTGGTGATTGCGGTCACCGTAGGCACAAACGAACCTGGCATTTCCACCCCTGTTCCACTTCCTGCTGTCCCGCTGCCTGCCCCCACCCCACTAGCAGTTGAACCACACTCCTGATAGACACAGACAAAAAAAAGCACAGAGCCTTGAGATCTGCACTGCAATTTCTGCAGCTCTGAAACAGCAGTAAGGACATATCTGGAAAAATATTAAGTTACTGGTGTCGTGGTTTAAATTAGTTGCACTGATTAGTAGTACTTTTTTTTTGTCATCGAATTTAAACGGGCCACACCTTGGTTTATTTATTTCAAGGAATGTCATATGAAATCATATGAAGTCATATTTCATCATTGATTATTGCCTAAAACATGTATTCATTCATTCAGGCCCTTGCTATTTATATTTATTATTAAAAGAATTAAAATAAATGTACTTGCTTTTTTATTATATATATGTTTTAATTCTTACAGCATTCGTACAGCATAGCACAATAGCACAATAACTAAATCATGTTTGGTGCTTCAACAAACTGAACTAAATTGATGCTGGTCAGGTAAGATGAAGAACACTGAAGCCCCCTGCACCATAGATAAAAATAGCAGCACATCTAGTGGGATACTACTACACAATACGCACTGAGTCTCCTAAACATGTCCCGTTTTTATTTAGAACTGAGGTGATGCCATTGTCAGTTAGAATTTTTATTCATATTCATGTGAAATCGTGTCAAGCACTATGACGTACGGCTTTGAACAAGACACCATAGCCAATAGTTGCTCTGAAATAGTTCCTCTTGAGTGTCTTTATACTCCTCCCATCGTCACACCCACTGTGTTCCCCTTAGCAACCCGACGTAACACTCCAAAATAGAACGCATTTACGTCACAGCGCAGCCTGAGAAACGCGAGTGAGGATAGCGAGGGTGGTGCCTAAAATGCGTT
Source organism: Clupea harengus (assembly GCF_900700415.2). Taxonomy (NCBI): domain Eukaryota; kingdom Metazoa; phylum Chordata; class Actinopteri; order Clupeiformes; family Clupeidae; genus Clupea; species Clupea harengus. Next base: position 43,715 of record NW_024879962.1, on the reverse strand, counting down.
TACTACGCCGGAGTTCCAACGTCCTGTCATCCTACCCTATGTGCTGATAAGTTGCAAAGCGGAACTTTTATAAATATGTACTGATAAGTTAAAGTAACAGAAAAATGCTCTTTCTCGGTTTTACAAACAAGGTTTTGCCCGTTCATCGTATTCTTCCAACATTTCGATTAAATAAACGTTCGATTGATAAAGTACAATGCGGCTCACCTATGATATTTAGCGGATCCGAGAACGCTATTTGGACCATATATTGCTATTTAGGATACTAGCAGCTTTCATATGAAGTGTACATCACTTGCAAACAGAAGGGTAAGCCTACAGAGAAGCTAATGTGTAAGTCTAAACTTATGCAACAATATGATGGTTTACGTCTCCATAGTAGCCAACCTTGATGACAACGGGAAAAAGCCACATGCATACCAGACAAAACAAAACTCACTTGTGGATGAGCGATAGTGATTGGTGGGCTCCCGAAGGAGTCCACGGACGACAGGTACTGAGAGTCAAGAGAGGGACAGGAGCTTCCACGGGAGCCGGTATCGAGGTCTACGGGGAACCTTTGGAACATTTCCCGAGAGCCGAGAGACACCGGGACACCTACCCTTTGATTATAAGCAAAAATGTGATGTTACCTGCCACAACGAAACCCCATTATAAATAAAATTGAAGCAAACCCATAACATGCATTACTGTGCAGTTGGGAAACACCTAACACACTGGCTTCAGCAAAATAGGGTCGGTTTTCGCAACAGTCATAATAATAACCTTCTGTGTAGCGGATCATCACTTACCGTGACAAGTTTTCTTCAAATTCGTTATCAAGAGGTCTTGGTTTTAATTTCGAAAAGTTGCATCCAAAAAGGCAATCCAGTTTCCTTGCTGAATCAAACTCGCTCAAGATTGCAGATAGCGATAACGTCCCTTGAAATTAGACATCCGTTTCAATATCCGCAGTGTTTCTTCTCAAATTCTCTTCTCTTAAAACTCCAAAACATCCCGCGAGTGTATCCAAGCATATGAATTCAATGTGCTGTAGCGGTTCAACTATGAATGAATGTGTTTGAGAGCTTTAGTAGTCCTATTGTAAAGTAGGATCCCCTAGTCCCACCCTCGGGGTTCCGATGACGTACATAACCAAATATGGTATTATGTGGCTTTGTTTTGTTTTCTGTATCCTAGGTAATGACGTTTAGGGAATCCCTCTCCGATCGAGAACTTGCTGGCAGAAATAGCAGCGTTTCTATCACGACAATGATATATATGACTATTGTTTTAGGCAATGTTAAGAAATAAGCTGACTTGTTCTTATTTCAACAACCAAAAATATAGTCTATCCCACGCGTCAGGAAAATAGTGCATAAATGCATTACTTCCCAATCACTAACCCCAATTAAATGTAATTGTCCCATTCCTTCTCGGTTTTTCATACATTTCGCTACAAGTAATCAAAAACAAAACAAAAACAAAAATCAAAAAGTTGTTCGTGAATAGAATAAATAGGTAAATATTTATATTAAGAGGCCTTCATGTAGGCTATCCATATAAAAAACCCAAATCAGTAACAATAAGTCTACATAACCTAATCGTTTCCACTGAACTTTGAGAATGTGGGATAGCTGTATGTTGACAGTGTGTGCGGGCCACCGTACACCATTCATTCCGTCTGCTTAGCTATGGGATAAAGAGAAAGGCAGTCATGAAAATCAGGAACTCCCACTGTAAAATGAGCAATCTCCCAGGCTACTTAACCATGTCAGTGTCATCCGAACTTGCATAGATTATGGAACTAAATAGATATTAGTTGGCCATGGATTGGATGTCAGCTGTTAGGTAATTTCTTTGTAGGCTAAACTATATATATATAGTATATACATATCAAATATTCACGTAGTTGTCTGATGTATTGGTTGATTGATTACATTTCTCTTGATTACACAATTACAATAAAGACGCTTCTTCAGTAGGCCTAGGACATATTGTGGGCTGTCGTGACGAATACAGATACTGTCATTGCAGGCATCATCAGCTATTCCAATAGTGATTAATTATCATACATTTCCGTGCGAATCAAATACAATCTGTAAAGTAGGAGTTCACACGGGGGCTAATGATAGACGTACGATGACAGCATCTGGAGAAGTGACTGAAAACCTTCGTTTAAACTGGTAAAATGTCATAGTGAGAACATGCTGAACCAGAGTCTGCGCGTGAGGAACGTAAGAATTACTCAGCACCACGACGTCAGCAGTGATGAGCGTTCTGTCTAGTACTCGGTGGAGATGAGTAATACAAATGTTCGATATTTTAAAACTAAAGTATTCCACAGAGCTACTGTTATGGACTATACACATCCATGCACTTCTGACACGTGGTTAACCTGGAGGCTATTGGCTAATCTTAGCTTCCCTGCTAATAACCTTGCTAATGGTGTGCACATAATAAATACGAACCCTTCCGTCTGTTCTAACATAAATGTATCGTTGGCTGAGTGTCTCGTATATGTGAACTACTCAACGTTTTACACGAATTAAAACAAAGGTGAAAATATGTGGTTGTGTCCCCGCAGATATACAAAAAACATGCTATAGAAGTATATGGTTCTTCCATTCTGCATGTGTGTATAGCTTTCCGTCGCCTTGGAAACGCCGTTCCAGCACGTCTGACGATAGACGTTCAAATTTGGTCTTTTTTTGTGTTTTGTTGCATGGCAACCGGTTTCCGTGGTAACTGCAAGGGGAGGAGACAGATTTTGGTTTAACCAGATAATTTGACTGTGAATCGAAGGCGGTGTGATCTATGGCATGCTACAGGCTTAGCTTTGGTAAGAGCAGAACCGAAGATTGAAGTAGCTGGCGATTTCGGGTCTGAAATACTGTGATATTTCTTCGTTGACCAAAGAGCATCGTATGTTGAATTTACGGACGTGGTCTCAGATAGAGACAACCCTGAAAGTTTATGAAACCCTGTTTGGCACCCTTGTTTAATAGCCTTTTCTAGGAGAGCAATACACTGGCATAACGTTACACAACGCCAGAGAGGTAGCTATTTTAAAATAGGTTTGGACACTAAAATTAGTATATTAGCTAGGAAGTAAAAAAACAGTTCGTGATTATTGTGTGTTAACAGTTAACTCACGTTAGCTAGCGAGCTAAGTCAGCGGATAGCTTTGGCTAAGTATGCTATCAGGGATGATGTAGGCGTTAGCTAGTGTTCAGCTAAAATATTCGACGCTATGCTACAACAGTAACAGTTAGCTAACGCTAGTTGTTTTGTAACACTGACTATCACCTGTTGACTGCAGGAGCCCGCATTTGATTATTGGACATTTCTTTGATATTTTCTGATGTAATGTTATCGCTACGACGATTATCAAGCTATGAAAGTTTTCGTTATGTTACTAGCGTTTACCTTGAATACATGTATCGCTACGTTTTGGCCCAAATATAACTTGTGGGTGGTGTTGGTGCAGTTATTGTCCCATCGTCAAACTTGTCCCTTCTCCTTTCAAGTGAAACAATACTTATACCACAGTTATACAGCAATACAATTAAGTAGGTCATATTTCTGCTAGGCATTGTTTATGTTTTGGGAGGTTTCAATGTCGATAGCGCCTAGCAACACATGCTGTATGTTATGTACCTTACGATGCAAACATGTGCCTGTCTCGTTGGTTATTTTGTTACGTGTATGTTCCCCCCGAAAAGAAAGATTCGCATGCAAAGTGAGACAAAACCTTTCCATTTAGCTGCCACAGGTTGTAGGTTGCAGGTTGTATAACATTTGAAATTCAGAAGGAAAGTATATTAAAATAGTTTTCTCCGATAAAATAGTTATAGTTAATTGCACGTAGATTTGCCATCATATGACAAGATTTTCATCACGTGCATCTCAAATCACAAAAAATAAATTAAAACTAGAGCAGGAAAAGGAGGGTCACTGAACATCCCTACAGTTGGGCAGAGAACGAAGCAAACCTTCGCCAACATTTAAGTTCTTCTGACACAGCTTAGGTGTCCAAACGTGTAGTGGGTAACACATCTAGGCACAGAACCTGTCAAAACTGATCTTTCAGGTAAATGTTAAGTGATTGAAGCAGCAGTAGAAGGAGGAGGGAGCAGTGTCTTATTTTTGTCCAAGACATGCCCAGACAACGCTTTGAGGCCTACCACTCTAAGGTGGTTTACAAGCAATGACTGGTGAGTACTTTACTCTGTTTTATCATATTATTTTTAATGGTTTGAAAACCACTAATGTTAACTGTAATACATGGTTACATATTTGATAGTAGCTAATGTCTTCTTTTTAAAATATTGTTATTGTTATTTGACCCCCAGCCTCCGCTTACGCACCCGCCCCCACTTTACGTAGCAGTCCCAACGTGTGCTGACCTGACTGATCTGCAGGGGGAGAGTAATGAGTCCCAATCTCGCAGACATTTACACATGTTTAGACTACCTTTTCTTGGAACATGCTCTATTTTTGCTCTGTGAATTTATATGCACAATATATGTATATATGTATAACCAGTAATATCAGTTGCAAAATTCATGTGGGGAGATATTTTTCAGATATCCACTTCCTTGTTTTGATCTGTTATGTAGGTCTAAATGCATTTGGTAGTTCAGTGTTGGCATCTAGTATATTTGAAACGGGATAGTATAATACTATATAAACCTAATAGGAATTGTATGTACATTTTTTCAGTCTTTTGTAACTGACTACACCGCACTGAAAAGCACACTGGAAATCTATATTTCTAATGATTTGGGTTATCAGGAGGTCATTATCTTGATCTTCATTTTGAAGGTCATTGTTGGAAATACTTCTTACCAACAAGTTAGTAGAGGCATTCGCCCTTTGCTGTGAGGGAATAACAGATATCAGTGAGTGGACTTGGGATTAGTTGCCACTCCCTCAGGTTATCACTGCTTCTACAGAGAGTTTGCCATGGAGTACATTTGGCAGATTAACTGTTGGTGGTGAGAATAACCTGGAGAGTGCTCATTTGATCAGAGAGCGTGTCAAGCGTAGCGTTGTCAGGGGTTGTGTTCCACGATGGTTGATACTGTGCACTGTCGTCACTTTACCCAAGCAGATGTGGACATGACGTCCTTGTCTTGTTGGCAAGAAATGGCATTGAGCCAAGAGCACCGCTTTGCACTCTAAGCGATTGATGTCCTCTGTTGCGTGGTGCTGGCTCTGTCAGCCACCGATTACCCTGTACTGCTGCACCCCACGTCACCCATCCCCATAAGATGGGCATTTGGGATAAGCCCACTTATCAAGCCCAGTGGAATCTCTGCTGGGAATGCATTCCGTTGCCACAACTATGAAGTATGGATGGGCATGTTTGATCGATGGTCACTATTATATTCTTGCCAAGGCTGACGGAATACATATCTGTATTGGCCAAAGCTGTAGCAATGGGTCAATCTTAGCAGCTTCTGTGATCATTCCATAGAGGTATAACAGCAGACTGAATCTTATATGGTCCGTGTGACGGGATAACCAGCGACGGAGATGACAGATGAGGCCAGATAGTTTAAAAAGAGAGGGTCGAAAAATATTTACAGTGCAAAATGGAAACTCGTCTAAAAACAAAAGAAATAGGCCCAAAACATTGCCAGGCTGTGTCCTTAGACCACAGTCAGACTTGTACCAAGAGACTGCAGTACCTTCATTTTTGGGGGTAAAGGCCATACTTAATCAGTCCATGACGCTCCTTAAGTCCAGGCAGAACCGTAAGCCACTGTCCTTCTTAGGAACAAGGATGTAGGGCTGCTCCACTCACTGTAGGAAGGCCCATCATGTCTAGCGCTTTCTTACGGACAGGCAGCAGATGTTCCTAGAACCCTGTCTCACTGGCTATGGATTCTCAAGCACAATCTGATGCTTCACCAGCCTTTAAGAGGTCTTTAGGGAGGATGCTGAAGAACTCTCGATGTGATATAATGTTGTGATGACTCAAATCCAGATTGCACTTGTCCTTACGACCGACCAGGTTAGTATTGCTCACTGTACTGTTCTCTCCGAGAGTGCAGCACTATATGTCTTTTTTCAAGTTTCATGTGATGGTAAGTCAGTTCTGAACTGCAACAGTATATTGCAACTACATCTTTAAAATAATTCGAACACAATTTTTTCTTTGATTCTTAAATTCATTTAAAATGATTTACTATGTTTGTACAGGTGCATTGCGGAGGTGCCTAATGTCGTGCCAAGCCTTAGATATAAATAATGGTAGAAATAATGTCCCCTCCACCCATAGGATATGCACCCGTTCTGGGACTAATATTGAGCAAGTTCCTTGCTATAAATACCTAGGTATCTGGCTAGATGATAGGCTGTCATTTAAATCACATGTTCTTGACCTAGCTAAGAAGGTTAAAATTAAACTGGGTGCTCTTTATAGAATAAGATCTTGTTTTACTTTTGAAAACCGAATGGAAATAGTGCAATCAACAATTTTGTCAGTTCTTGACTATGGTGACATTGTTTACATGTATGCTGCACCCTCTACCTTAAAACTCCTGGACTCTGTTTACCATAGTGCTATTCGCTTTGTTACAGGAGACGCTTTCAGGACCCACCACTGTAACTTATACAAGAATGTTGGTTGGTCCCCTCTAGCAGACAGGAGGGAAAAACACTGTTTTATTTGTTTATAAAGCCTTAGTGGGAAAACTGCCTAATTATCTCATGTCACTTTTAAAATTAAAATCCATCTGTCATAATACACGGTCACAGAGCCTCATCTCCCTTGAAATCCCCCTTACAAAAACTAATATAGGTAAAATAGCTTTTAAGTTATTTGCTTCCCATAAATGGAACACTATTCAAGTGGAGTTGAAATTAACCAAGTATTTGTCTGTCAACCAATTTAAGAGCCTTTTAGATAATAAGGATGTGCCTCAATGCTGTTGTTTTGAATGATTCTCTGATTTAATTTTTTTACTTTATGTTATTTTATTTATTTATTTTTTATGCTTAATTTCTGAGTTGTTTGGTGTGTTTTTTTTTTAAATTTATTTTGTCTGTTTCGTTTTGTTGTGGTTTGTTTATGTATTGTTCTTCTGTACTATGTGGCCTCAATCAGGGCATTGCTGCAAAAGAGCCCTGTGCTCAGTCAATTTCTCCCTGAATAAACAATGATGATGATGATGATGATGATATGGAAATAAGGAAGCGCATTAACTGCTGGTTTAATCTGGCTGTGGACTATGCCATTGCAGGGAAAACATGAAAAGGTATACAGTCTTTGACCAACTGCTTTGACTATAAAAAAGAATGTGTTTTTTTTTATATAAATAAAGCAATTATGAATTCAACTTCCTGCTCCTGATTCTTTTCAATGGTTAATCCATTATTCATCAGAAAAAAAAAGATCCTTAAAAATAGGCACAAGTGTTAATCAGGGTTCATGCAGCATCACTAGTTTAAGTATGTGGACTGTTTGGATGTGGATAGCCTCTGTAATACAGTCGTTATCTAGAGAACATTTAGTAACTTGAAAACGTATAAGGCTAAATAAATGTAAATCTGAATGTGTGGTATTGCCTTTGATATGTATGTGTGTGGATGTCTTTATATTGGTGAAACTTAGGGGAAACTAAAAGACGGAGTTAGTATGCATGGATAATGAGTGGATAAATTCAGCCTGGTCATCAAAGAGCAACTTACAAACCCTCCATTCATTACTTGACTAAATTGTCTGGGCACACCTAACAAGCTCTTTTCCTCTATGATTATGTGACATATTTTAGGCAAGGTTGATCAAATGTGGAAGTCTGTTCATAAGAAAATGAATTGAAGATCCAGTGTGTAGGATGTTGGGATGGTTATGTTAATTTGTTAGTACATGGATAATGCAACTAAGAGATGTGTGTATTGGAGTAAGTCATACTTTCACCGGTATTTGACATGGTCAGTCTGGTAGTTTCAGAGTCTGTGATAAGACACATCAGAGATGTGTTAGGGTTCAGTTGTGTGACTTCTAGCCGACCTGCTTCATCTCTCTTGCTATCACACAATATTACTCAGCAGGTGACAATGTAAACTTGCAAATCTGAAAAGCCTCATTTGAGAAGACACATGTGTTCTGACACATATTTGCACACACACACATGTACACTCAATACTTTAATAACATGCTGTGATGTTCTGGCTCTAACTTTCTGTTGTGCATGACATTTACAGAAACGGCCTATATCAGGATGTGAGTAAGCTTCTCTAATTGCATGTTACGCATGTGGTTCCCAAGAAGCAAGCCAAAATATAAATTTGCGGAGAACAATGCCACCTTGTGGTCTGGTAGGATTCTGTACTCTGCTCCTAGGCAACACATCTGTCAATTATAGATTTCAAAATTACTTGAGTATGAATTGCTAGCCTGGTAGCCTATATTTTCTTGACATTTGAGCAGAGAATGATGTGGTGATACCGTAGACTGTATAGACTCTATATACAGTAATTGTTTGATATGTTTGTGCCCATTGATCTGGGTCAAAACGGGTTATTTTGAACATCAAACATTGTGGGAAGATGTAGCAGGCCGAACTAAACAAAATGGATCTGTTGAATGCATGAGAAGTCAAGGACTACGATTACATAACCACAATGTTATACATTGATCCCTAATTAATCTACCCGTATGACCCCTATACCCCATATTTAATCAGTCAATCCAGTAGTCATCCTAGGTGGTTTTTGGGAGGGGCCAACAGGGGAAGGTGCCCCTGTTACACGGATCTTGACCCCCTTGTGGCCCCCCTCCAAACGAACAGTCTACACTAATAATAAAATTGTCAATTTTTTGCGATGATGGCGCGCTGACGCCAAAGGTAGAACAAACGTGGCTCAGCACTCTAGTCTGAGCCCTTGGCGCGGTACAGCACCGCGCCGCTGGCTGAAGAAGCTTGATTCTAAAGAAGGTAGGCTACCAACCCAGATCAACCACTTGTGAACTCTGACCAGAATGCAAGAAGCAAAACTAAACGCTGCCAGACTACCACGAAGAAAAGAGTGTGCCAGAGCAGAGTGTGCGAGCTATTAAAACAAAAATCTAAGGGCTGAGGTTGACATACAAGCAGAGGATACATGTGCATCCACAAGCACTGCACCATCAGAATTGTGATGCCCAAAAAATATTTGTCTAGGCCTATTGGTTATGCAAGTTCATGGCTTCATATCCACCGAGCTAGGAACAGCAAACTGCATATTTGTGGTCCTTTTTGCCACAAAATGCTAGAAAAGAGTGAGTTCAAACTGTAGGTAAAAAAAAAATCTCCGGGGGTAAAAGCCCTGGAACTCCCCAATGTTGATTTTGCCACAAAAAAAATTAGAATTCGTCATTGAAAAAAAAAAAATGGTAAAACCCACTGCCCTCTACTCCTTTGTTAACCACAGCATGTTTTATTCTGTGATAAAGATAAAATACGGCAAAACAGCTCTCAACACCTGTTTGGGTCCTAAGCAAAACAGTTAAAGCAAATCAAATGAGAAGAATTCAGTTTGGACAATATCTGAGTCCCCACGTCAAACACCTTACTACAGCCTGGCCCCCCTGCACAAACTGAACTGTCACTGAACAGAAAGACATGAAGAATTCATCACGTACAGACAAATGTCTCAGTATATTTCTTAATGATCATTCCCACAAATACAGTAATGCGCGTCAGCTCTGATGACTTTCATTATGTTGTTTCACAACTTGTACAATATCATCCTCCATAACACCCATCCATTGGCCACATCTGTTTAGTGGCTGACTTCTTGCTCGATCCCATATGGCTGTATGACTTCCACAGCCCCCAACTCCTCAGACACCTACACCAACACACTACTGTTCACCGATGCTATTCCTGTACCCACCCCCGACTTACAGCAGTAGACTGCATCACTGCATGTCAAAAGTAGCCTACGATTGGGACCATGGAGTGCGTAGTTGGTATGAGGAAGGAGACTGTGAACAAGTACATGAATAAAAATTACTTCTGTTTGGGGGATTATTAAATCCTACGCCTTATGATAACAAGACAAGAATTTATTTGAACGATGAGAGAAGTTATGTATACATGTTTTTTTTTTTTTTTAAATGTCAAATGATTTTGTGTCGAAGATCTATTTGTGTCAAAGATCTGTTCCCTTTATTCAGCAGAGCCTTCTTTACTTCATCAGCCAACCCATCTAAACTTGTGGTACATTTTAAATCCAGTTGTGCAAGTCACAGTGTTGCCTTCTTTTAACCTTTTTTGTCAAAAGACAAAACTAACTGAAATTATGTCAGTGCTTCTGTTAATGAGGTCACAATTGTGGTTAAAATTGTAAACCAAGGTCAAGTTTTATAGTTAAATACAGCCATAGCTTACCAAAGTGCTGTACAGATTGGATAATTGCATACACTTCACAAAAAGAAGATAACCAAATATACAAACACAATAAAACAAACACAAACAACATAAAACAAACTTAGAAAGACAGAGAAAGAGTGTGGTGCGGTGCACTGCACTGGGTCCGAGCAGAGGTAAAGCCTTTGGCAAAAGGTCATCTGTTGTCAAATAGAACATATCAACAGGGTACACACACACACACAGCACTCTGGCTGCAACCAGGTAAAACAGCTGAGTAATGGTATGGTTACATTTAATGAATCAGCTGTGTAATGATAAATCAGCTGTTGTGTAGATCTTCAGCTGATCAGTATTATAGCTTTAGGTCTACAAATAAATCACTGGAAGGGAAAATCCAAAGAGCAAAAATAAACCAATGATCGAAAGAGATACAAATATTTTCACACTCCTTAACACCATTCCTGGCTTAACACATATACAGAACAATAAACTGGGCAAAAAAGAATAATATACAAACATATGCATATACATACACACATGTGTGAAAATATTTGTACTACCTGGTTGCAGCCACAGTGTTAGAATCAAGGTCTTTTTAAATGAATCATGTGGATGTCTTGGCTCTTCTCTCCTAGTTGACAACATAAAACAAAATGTTCATTTTGTAAGACCTAGGCCATGTAGCATCATCTAGGGAACACATAAGTGAATGGTTTTATGTTGCTGACCTCTAATATGTGTGTGTGATTATTGACCTTGTCCTACCATCAGCCCCTGAGAGATGTGGTAACTAGAAGAATTGCAGCATCATTTGCCAACATACAGTAGGATCTTCCGGAGGTACGTGTGTGAAAGGGGGTGAAGGGAGGATGATTATGAGACACTCTGTGACTAAAGAGAGCAGCAGAGCTGGAGAGAGAGAGAGAGACAGCATGCTCACGAGAGAGACATGAGACTGAGGGAGGGAGGGAGGAGGAGGACGACGAGCCAAGCGGAGGAGGAGTGATGCTGTGTGCGTGCTGACGCTGTGCGTGGCGTCAGTGTGTTAAGAATAGAGACGGTGCGTGCAGTGCTGCTGACACATCACTCCTAGTCACTCTCACACCCTCTGCAGTGTAGCCTACTCTCCCCCTGTGCATGTGTATGTGTGTGAGGCAGAGGGTGTCTGTCCAGATGAAGGTGTCGCTAGTATTACGCTGATCATCTGCTTTTATATTTAGCATGTCAATATTGTTATGAGAGCCCACGTGGAGAATTTCTCTGTCATATTCACAAGTGTAATATCCAAAATGCCAATTTAATGTTGCACTTTAATCTTGTGATGTACAAAGGAGGAGGCTTGTATATGCAGTTTTTGTAGTTTACAGCCTGAGGTGTAATGACAGGCTTAAATAGTCTATATATTCTGATTTCATAATGCTCTGAGGTCTAAATAGAGCAAAACCTAAACCATTTTGGGGTAAATATTTTATTTAGTTGAAACCTCAAACTTCTATATTAACCACTATATGTCTCCATGGGAACAGACAGCAGCCTAGATAAACTAAATGTATGACCACAGGTATGACAGAATATATCCTTTACCAAATGCTAATATAACTAGCCTTAAATAGCAGTTTGTAGTGATGGAAGGAAAATAGACACAAATAGATCACAGAGTAAATAAAGTAGTATTTATGTGCATTAATTAAAATTGCTATATCAATTTAGATTGATAAGATTACATGTGCAAGTGGCCCACTATGTACGTCATTGTTCCTTCATGGCCACTCTGTCAGAAGTGTCTATGAATTTGACCCAGTTGATGCTGCCTTACTATACTGGGCCAAGAGGTGGCAGGTTTTTGCTCTTTAAGGTTACGTAATTGTGGAGGGCAAGATCACCAGAGATGATACCCCAGCATGCTTGTGGAACTAATGGAAGAGAAGGGCATAGACCTTATGGGATGTAAGGAATGGAGCATATCTGGTGTTTCCAAATGACACATAAGGAGTAACCTGGTATGTCACTATACATGGAGATAGGGACCACCCCTGTACAGGGGATTTTACTATGTAAATACTGGTTCACAATGAGCTCTAAATCATTTTTCACTTTCCACCCCCACTTCAACAGATTCACCCATGTTAGAAAACTGAAATTAAGAATGGTTTTGTGGTCTGGATAGGAGCATTTATATTAAAGTAAACTGTTAAAGAACACAGGGGAACATTCTCATCTCTGCCTGTTGAAAGGACTAAAACCATTGAAAACCAGTCTGGATATCTGTGGCTGGAAGTTTGTATCCTACTTCCAACCCCTTTCACAATATACTTTTTAGTAACTGTTTACAGCAATGAAATTAATAAAACACGAACATTTCATTTCATGGGAAATATGTGATAGTGAAGTAAAATGGAGGCAACATTGGCCCTCTACCATACTCACCCATGTCTTATTAACTCTGAGGACTAGTCAAGATGAACCATTCTAATGACCTTGTATGACACACAAGGAACATCCACAAAGTAAAACTTGCTCTGCAAACATGGCCATTCAAGCCCAATGTGTGGCTCTCATAAGGTTAAAGGCATAAGACCCTTGGTCCTTTCATGATCAAGGCTAGTTGTAAGCCCCCACTGGGCCAGCATGGGATGCGTGCTGGTTGTCCATTAAATCGTACATCTCCATGTACAACTGACCACACTGGACTCTCCATGCCAGTGGGAGAAGTCTGAGGAGACAGACATCTACTCTAGGGACATTGCCTTGGAAGGGGAGCCGGTTGAGGAGGGCTTTGAAGATGCACCGCGTTTGGAATATCTCTACCCGAGCTGTCCTCGCCCCCTGTGTATTTCACCGAGCCAGTTGTCTTGTTACCATAATGCCATATTCTCACTCCACAATTACCCTTTGTTTACATCCGCCAAGCCCCCACCTCCTACGTGGCATCGCCACCTCCTCTCTCCACCCCCTTGCCTCCTACTCCACCCCCTGCCTCCTACTCCACCATCTCCATTAGCCTCCCCTACACCTGCTGCTCCACATGTCCATCTGGCTGCCTCTCAGGCATATGCATATGGCAGGCAGCATGTGGCCTTTTCTGTGTGTCACCATCACTGGCTGACCATTGGCATGGGCACCATTGGCAGGGTCAGGTCTCTACAGACAAAAAAAGATCACAGATCGTGAGAAACAAAACGTACAGTGCTGTATTAGGAGCTATTTTGGTTCCTATGCAAAGATGAAGCCAAATGAGTCCAAAGACCATATGCATGCCCTGGTACAACCACACACTCACTTATGGGGTTGAACTGGTGAGTATGAGTATCAACCTGGAAAAGAAACACATTAACTCCACAATACACGGTGTCTATTTCCTGAGATGATACAATGTGAGATGAGCCACAACTGCTAAAAAAACATTTCCTGCTGTGCTTGTTTGAGAAGTGCAACAGTCTCTCCAAAGACTGTCTGAAAATAACAAATCAACAATTAATGCTGAGTAGGTATTTACTATAGTGCGCTGCCGGTGCAAAGCCATGATAATCCTGTCAAAATTGATAATCGATAATTATCATAATAATTGATTTTTCAGTGTTGTTTTTTCAGTCGTAGTACCTGCACTTTCACCACCAGAGGGTGCAAAAGGATGCCTTTATGAACACTGAACACTGAAGGGTCTGTGCTATGACTGTGTGTTATTAATGTGTGTGTTATTCATCCTGTTCCATTGTCTTATAATAATAGAAAGATAGAGTCCAGCATTGAAAAAAAGGTCTGTTGTTGACCAAAACACATATTCTTCTCTAACTAGAACATGGGTCAATAAAACACTTGACGTTTGCTTTATCGAGCTCTGTCGTCATCATTTAGTATCTGACAGTTTCGTTATCTCTGGAGAAGCCGCTGTTGCTGTTAAGGAAGAGCTGTGGTCAGCATGACCTGTACTTTCTAATCCTCCATTCTAAGATAGGCCTTTGACTGAACAGCATGTGTGTAATTCATTTTTCAGTTTGCAAATGGACCCCATTGTGACAGAAATTACATCCAAAGGTACTTGATAGAAATAATTGTGAAACACTGTTCATCATCAGAGAATGTATTAATCAATGGCAGTTAAGTTTCTAAGGGCTTTGAAGAAGGGTTCTGATGTAATGTCAGCTTGGGTAAGAAAGACTAAGAATCACAAATTCACTAAGACAGACTTATTAAAATAGTTGTTCTGGGATAGTCATGGAATGTGTATGGTAGCACAGATAGTAATTAATAGAAAATCCTATTTGTATCAGACTTATTAGTGTCCTAATTCATTTATTAGTGTGCCAACATTCCTCTGATCGGGTTTTGAGGAAGGCCTGGGTGACTAGTGTGTATTTATTAGAAAGAAACTCCTAATGGAGAAATAAATATATTGAATCAAGTGTTTACTAATAGGCTTTAAAGCTTCAAAGTGCAATGTGAAATTGAAAGTGCTCACCTTCAGACACCTGCATGAAGCAGTGATGAAGAATTGTAAATTCACCGAAGCTCCGAGAAGTACTCATGCCTCTTACTCTGAACAACTGTGTGCCCTAAGTGTTGGTATACCTCAAGAAAATGTGGAGAAAATAAATAGTATTTACCCTCTCAAAATCTCTGAAATCAGCTGCCTTACCTGTAGACCCTTCTTTGGGCACTCACAATTAACAGGGATCTAAGACTTAGTGCTTCATTAGATAACAACAACTCAAATCAATGTTAACAATACCAGTGATAAGAACTTCCTAATTGGTTGATGACCATCTTAAAGGCCAGTCTGTCTGGGGGTGGAGCAACTGCTGTTGCTTTGTGTCAAAGGTGTAGAGGCTCAACAATAAGTCAGGAGCTCCTGGGAACATTCTGTGAGGATTTTGTGAGAACCAGTGGGGGATGGAGATGTCTCTGCATTCTCACATTACAACATGCGATTGGACCTCATACTGACACCAACTGGCGTGTCACTGAGACTGCGGTTGTAATATGTCCCCAAGGGCTTACGTGTAAATCACTGACTTTGAAGGACCGAGGAATGTCACCGGCCCAACTCTGTGTTAAAATGCGTCCGCAAAATCATGGCCTACATATGGTCTCTGTGTTCCGCATTTGTATTGAAAGATAATTAAACACAGCTTGTTAATAAGATAGAGATCAGAGAGCTCTTGTCAATAGGGGAGGGCTGGGGGTGACAGATACTCAACAATGAAGGGAATTTTGAGAGTTTTTACTCAAAAGTAAGGAATGCTTTGTTCTTTGTTTTTCTAGCACCTGCTAAAGGATGATCAAGAAAATGAATCTAAGTATAGGGATAGCAAGACTGTTTAGTGCTAAGTGGTTATGTTTTGTCGCATAATGTTTTAAACACAGACATAGTCCTATTATCGTCTTTCACTTTTTAATTTTTGTATGTTAGTAACTACATAACCTATTGGAGGTATCCTTAGATGCAAGCTATTTTATTGGGATTCATTTTTCGCAAATGAAATGCCTCTATTAAAGCTATAGATTGTACAGAACTAATGTAAGAACTATGAGTCTCTCCCTGGTTTACCTCTGCAGTCACCTTTCTACCAGAAATCTTTCTCTGAAATCCAAACAAAACCTACATGGTCTCTTTCTTACAAACACAATGATGTTAAAGTGAAATACAACAGAAGTACTGACCCAACCCTTTAACTGGCAAAGAACATCACTGGGACATGTTGATCTGCTGAATGAAACTCTGTTGTAACATGGTGTCCTAACAAGCAGGGGCAAGTCTCTGCGCCAGTCAAAATGACATGTGAGCTCGGCACAGATTTCTATCTTCGTTCTTTAATAAGTTTCACAGGTATGGAAGGAGGAGAAAGGGATACAATTCTTTTATAAACTTACAAATAAAGAAGTCACAACCATGGCGAGAAAAGCATAGCTGCTACTACTGTACAACAGGATTGACCTGAAAGAAATGCAAACAAATGTATTTTGCACACACACGTTCCATACTAACTACGGAATTCACTGAGAACTGTGTCCCTGACGACAACAAATTCTAAGAAATAAAAAAACACATCTTGGATACATCATCCCTGTCTACATAAAGTGAGCATCATATCTTCTACCACTCACAAACCAACAACATTGAAGTGCTCATTTATGGCTCACCACCATGTTTTCTAAGAGGCATATAAGAATTTTGCATATCTGCAAAAACTGGTATTTACTATGATCAAATATACTTAGGAAAGGGCCTTGGGCAAAACAGGCACACGAAGGAGTTTCAAAACATTGAAAAAAAAACAGGCAATGTCGGATCAATTGACTATTTATGGTCAAAACTGAATGCCCATTTTGTTTTAAGCGCGGCAGAGGTAAGCAGTCACAACATCAAAGTCCCTGAGACAATGGCTTCTGGCTATTCCAGAATCGTGAACTACAAAAAAAGGTTTACAGCAAACACTACTCGCAAGCAAAATGGAGAACCCATTTTATACTAAATAACTAAAGCAAGCGGTCTCTACATCGGCCAACAGCGGTTACTGATGTCCATCCAGTTATTCCTTTGAATTGTAGAAAACGTACATGTAAAATAACCCGTTACCCAGATTTAGTAGTTGTAAATATGTCAAATATAAAGAACCCTCTAAGGAACAGCAATAACCCTTACAAAGAAAGCAGTACTATTTTCCTGGTTTTCCCACTCCGACTCATGAAGAGGGGGGAACCCCACCAAATATCCACATGATATTCACATTGAATCTTGTCCAGTGCATTTTTATATTCCAGTGTGGTGACTTACAGAGAGTCAGTCGTACAGAGTGCTTTAACTTCCACTGGCAGCAAAGCTATTCACAAACAGCAGTGGTGGCAGTTCATTGAAGTCAGATACTACAACAATAGACACTGACGGGGACTAATTCTATTTTATTTATTTCCCCACACATTCTTTAAGACAAGCAGTTCAAGCCACACTTATTTCCTGTGTGACTGGAACATCAGCGCTCTCCTCTTTACATTCTTCACTGATGCTTGGACTTGTCTGTTCCTGGGTCTGGCTTGGCACTGTGCCACTGTTATCCTTCTTCTGGACGTCATCACTGCTGCTGAGAGTGTAGGCGCCAGCGCTGGCATGGCTGAGGCCGTGAATCTTCCTCAGATGCTTCTCCAGGGTTGCATAGACGGTGAAGGGCACACCGCACAGTTGGCACTGGAAGGTAGGCTGGGCACCCCGGGCACCATGGGTCTTCATGTGGCGAGTGAGCTTGCTGCTCTGGGCGCAGGCATAGCTGCATAGGGTGCAGCGGTATGGCCGCTCACCTGTGTGGCTGCGCCGGTGCACGGTGAGGTTGCTGCTGTTCCGGAAGCACTTGCCACAAAAATCACACGCCTCCTCCCTCTTCTTCCTGAGCGAGCCTCCCTCGGCGGGTCTCCGGTCACTCTGTAGCGGCCACACGAGCATGGCGTCCGCGTCCTTCTCGCTCTCCCACTCGACTTGTTCGGGACCCTTGGGCGTGCAGTTGCCACTGGCGATGCCGCTCTCGCCGCTCCCCGCGCTCTCCACGGAGCCCTCGGAGGAGTTGCCAAGCGGCGAGGGCTGCTGGGACTCCTCATGCCCGTCCTCATCTGCCTCCAGCTGGGGATGGAAATACTGCAGCTGGGTCCTACAGGGAGCTGTGGAGCGCGATGACAGAACAATCAAGCCTGGGCCAGCAGGGGGCTGAGGCGTCTCCTCATTCAGCACTCCTTGTTCTCCTTGGCTACCGCTGGTGCTGCCATCTCCCTGCCGACATAGCGAGGCTTCGTCAGCTCCAGCTCCAGCTCCAAGTGCATCGTGGTGGCTCCTCGTGTGCTGCGCCAGCTGCTTGCTCTGAGTGAAGGCGAAGCTGCACAGGCCGCAGCGGTACCGCCGGTCGCAGGAGAGGGTGCGGCGGTGCGCGGCCAAGCTGCGCGTAGAGCGGAAGCCCTGGCCGCAGTGCTCGCAGGTTAACGGTGCATGGAGGGGGCGGGACGCCACCAGAGGGGAGGCAGAGGTAGCACCACCCGTTGCCCCACCTTCAGAGGCCCCGTTCACCTCTACTAATTCCCGCAAATGCTTGGTGAAGTTCAGGCTGGTGGATCCCTGTGATGAGGTGAATGCGGCAGGATGGTGGGGTTGGGGTGGATGGGCAAGTTGAGCAGCACTGGCGTCCTCATCTGCCTGGTAGAGGTTGAAGGAGTGGGTGTGTTGTGCATGCTGAAGCAGGCTCCAGGCACTGAGGCACACAGTCTGACACATCTGGCAGGTCAAACTCTCGGGCTCCTCTGCCACTGAAACACAAATATAGAAAAAAAAAAAAAAGACATAAAAAAACAAAAAACATTTTTCAGGAAAAAATGTATTCAACAGAGAACTGATAGATAAGCATAAAAGAGAATGCCTCGTTTCATTTTGGAAAGACAGAAACAGAAGCAATGGTGAGAAAATATAACAATAACTTAAACCTTGTATTATCATACACACTAGGACAGTGCAATGCTCCCTCTCCAAGCAAATCCTTTTAAGTTTGATTACTAAACTAGATAGATAACTAAAGAAAATGTGAGTGTTTATAAAAGCAGTTGAGACAAATTCTTACAAAGAGCCATCCACCAATTACACTGTAAATTAGAATATGCTGGGAGAATACAGTAAAGGTTTATGAAAATGTATCCTGAGTTGCATAATCACAGTAACAGTTACAGCGTATGAGGGCAAAATCATAAGCTCATCTCTAGATAATAGTGAAGTTTAAAACTCTGGAAATAAATGCAGGCTGTATTCCAAACAATTTAAACAAATGTGAACAAATACAAAAAGTAAATATTAGGACTGAGAAACATGAGAAATAGCTTGTATTCATCATGTTTCTCAGTCCTAATATTTACTTTTTGTATTTGTTCACATTTGTTTAAAATTGTCACAAGTGCTCATGCATTAAAACACTTGAAACATAGATTTAAAATGCTCATACAGTGCCATCCAGAATTATTGGCGCCCTGATATAAGGTTGAAAAAGGCTGATGAAAATGCCCCTTACACATGTTATCTTTACTCAGCAAATAAAGAAAACATTAATTCCATACAAGCCCATTACCACAAGAAAAAAAGTCACAGGTGATTATAAAATAAATGTTATTCCGAAAAACATATGTGTTGTAATTATCAGCACCCCCCCTCATTTAGGATTTTGTGCAACCCCCTTTTGCCAACAGAGAACCACTGAGATTTCTCTTGTAAAAACACAGCAGGAGGGATTTTCAACCATCCCTCAATGCAGAATCAAGATTATGGCCTTCTCATGTGCAATCTCTTCTTCAGCTCAACCCCCAGGTTTTCAATTGGATTTAGGTCAGGGGAGTGGGATAGTCATGGCAAAAGCTTGTTTTTTGTGTTCATTTAACCATTCTGAGTGGATTTTGATGTGCTCTGGGTTGTTTTCCTGCTGGAAAATCCAACCACGACCAAGTTTTGGCTTCTTAGCAGAAGTAGCCCGATTTCTATGTAAAATCACCAGGTACTTCCTGGAATCCATTATGCTACGTATGAGATCAATACTGTCAGGGCCTTTGGAGGAGAAACAGCCCCATTGCATCACAGATCCTTCACCATATTTAAAACTTGTATTTATTTGTATTATTTGCCTTTCTCTGTACCCATCTTTATCTCTATGTTATGTTAAAAGCTCAATTTTTGTCCCAGTTAAAGTTCCAGTGGCTTCTGGCAAACTCCAAGTGCTTTTGCTTGTGATGAAAAGATAGAAATGGCTTCTTTCTGGCATACCTTCCAAACAGACTGTTAGCAGGGAGGTGACCGTGGTGTATTTGGAGATATGGTGACCTCAAGAAGCTACCAAACTCTGGAGTTCTGAAACTCCTCACCGTGGCTGCTGACAAAATAACCGTGTGTCCTTTTCCAGGCTGGTTTGTGATAGTTTTGAATTTCTTAAACTTCTTAATTCCTAATTGTTGATATGGGCATTTTAACTCGAGCAGCTATTTTCATTCACAGACTTACAAGTACAAGTCAACACACCTTTGCCTTACTGCAATGGAATGCTATTGAATCTTTCCCATGGTGATGGACGACTAAGGGATTTGGGCCCTGTGTCACCTCATACCTATATACACTATACACTTCATATCCCAGTGAAACAGGAAATCATTGTTGACTGTTTAAAATTCCATAAATACTTAGACCAACTTAAAATCTGTAAAAATGTGTTCATATTCCGTGTACATTTCCTTAATTCTAATTAGTTCGGGTGCCAATAATTGTGACATATATGATTTTGTTTTTAAAATGCATTCTTCATTTACGGCTCCTTTATTCTCAGAACTAAACTAACCCAAAATAATTTTCAATATAATATTAACATTAATAACTGATAAAGTTATTTCTTCATAAGCATTTTCAATCTTCTTTTGCAAGGGTGCCCAACATTCTGGAGGGCACTATATAATACACAGGAATAACAGGAAATATGATCTTTTTACTGTTTTACTGAATCACCACTGATGGTCTATTAGTTTTGTAGTTTACTTAGTCATATCATTTTATACTTTGACAAAATAAACTGCAACCTTCACAGCAATCAAATGATGAGTTAAAATGAAGAAATTGACAGGAATAAAAATGTTATTTCACCCCCCACCAGCACACTTCGGTCTCATGTCTCCGTCTGTTGTAGCACTGGGGGCAGGGGGCTTTCTTTTGTAATGAGCTGATGGAGTGAAACACAATACCAGCAGTTCCTTTTTCCCAGGCTCTTTTTTGTGAGGATTCACATTTGGCCCAAAGTGCCACTTGCATACTGAGCAAAAGCAATACCTGCTAATTAAAACTCCACATTGGCTTGATGCGCTAATGAGCATCCCTTCCCCACCAGAAGGAGAGAGAGAGAGAGAGAGAGAGACACTGGGGCTGGAAGGAGAGTGAGCTACTAAATCTAGTAAACATCAGAGAACATGTCACCCTACTGATGTAAAGGTGATGACACTACCGGAAATATGACAACACACACAGGCTGACCAGGCATTTGTTTGCAGTGATAGAAATGAGCAAATCTGCAATGATACTATGTTTTCAACTGAATCATTTTCATGCATTTACATATTGTTTTTGAAACGGTCTTTGACTAAAGGTGAAAAAGTATACTGTTAGCCATATCATGGCAAACTGCCAATGCTACTCAATGCAAATAAGAGTTGTCAGAATGGAGAAACAACATGCCTCAGTAGACAAGGGGGGTTTGGACGGAAGGAAGCTGACTGTTTGGCCTGACCACTCAGCACCTCACAAAGGAAGTGCCAAAATACACGTGGCAAAACTCGCAAGACCCACTTCTTCCGCACATAAGACCCACTTCTTCCCCACACAAACACACATCAAAAAACTCTATAGAACTGTTTGTGCATTCATGTGCACACATGCATGTGGCTGGTGCTGATGGCCAGCTCTCTGGTTGAGAGGCCCTTGGCCCGATGTGGACAGGATAAAGCGGAACCAGTTACGAGTCAGGAGAGATATGTAGACAGACATGTGGTCTGCACTGGTGGCACTCATGTACTCATGTTCAAATATGACAAAAGATCAGTGGGCAAATACTGCTGCCAGTGCATTACACCACAACGTTGATTTCTAAATGCTGTATGGTCAATAGATTACTATTTCAGTACACCCTAATTTGATCACATCCCATGTGTTGTAAACCTATTTAGCTGATGAGGATGCAACACATATGGGCCTATATGCACTCTATTAGATTTTTTCATGACAGGATATGTTCAGGGTATAAATGAGATAAACCAGTACCAACAATCCATGTCAGTACGAGTGTGTGAAGAGCGCGGGTGATGCAGTGTCATGTGTTTCAGTGGAAGGATAGTTAGTGTGTGCACTGTTGCCCGGTCTGCTACCCTTGTTTACATGTCCCCTTTCACTTGAGACCAAAGCTGAGGGGATGCTCAGGTGCAACTTTCTCTGCACGTCCCTGGGGCCAGTATGGAGCACCACTGGCTGCCCTCTACACACAATTAGTGCACCTGTCTTACAGTCACAGAGGACCTGGCACCGTGGCAACCCACGCTAATGAGCCTGACAAGGGGAGGCTTGTTAAACAGAAGGGGGTCATTTGAAGAAAAAAATGAGGAAATTGCAACTCACACTCACCTGCATTATGCTGTTCTGACTTCTCAGGCCAGGACCTGTCCATTATTCTCCTAAGCTCTACGTACTCCATCCTGACCTGGGTTCTGGGGACGCATCTCGACACACAGCTGGTGGGCGAAGGGGGTGTGTGGCTCTGATGTCCAGTTATGTAACGACCACAGCCTCCCTGCTTGTGCTGAATGAAGTCCAGGATGCAACCCAGGGGGAAAGCCTGTCCACACTGTCCACACGTGAGGACATCAGGACCCCCGGTCTTGGGAGGGGAGGCTCTGCCTGGTGAAGGACACACTGCTGGCTCGGGGGCATCTACATAAAGAGGCAATGATGAAGAAAGAGAGTGATCTGTAAGGAAAGTCAAATACAGCTCAACTTTTCTGTCAGCCAGTTTGTCCTCCAGACTACCGCAGACATTTTTTCATGCCACTCAAAGTACGAAATGTCAGGGTGACCATGACCTGTATCAAAATGTCTCAGTATGTCGCTCACGCCTATCTAACAGCACCTGACCACTTCCTCTGTCACGGTCACTACTGCTCTGACTAGCAACAACCTCTTTATGACCAATTAGACAGTGCAGTGTTTTGCACACATCCTGATGACAGTAAGGCAGCACAATGCCAGAAACACATGCATTTGTAAATATGAGAGAGATAATTCTTCAATTTGTTATTAAAACCTTGAGTTTGAACTGTCTGAGGAGGCTTTCAGAAATGCCCTGCAGGTAGGATGCCTTTGCTTGCAGTCAAGGCTGGACCCACCTGCCCAAACTAGGCCGCAAGACATGCTGCAGGTACAGACAGTTCAGCGGAAAGCATAAATTCACAGATGGTTATTCAAAAATGTCACTTTTCCTGTTTGAATAGTGCTGGGTGTTTGCGAAACCACAAAAGGCTGTTACATACAGCACTGAAAGCTTGTGGTCAGGCTATGCACGACTGGCCTTCATAGTTCCACTCTTTGTCATAGAACATTTCTGAAGTAACCCTTACAAATAATTCAGTAGCATTTAAATTAGATTAATTAAATTAAAAGGAAGTCATTACAACCACTATTCACTCTGATAAGAGTTGGTTTACAATATCCTATGTGTTTCACGTTCTTGCCAACAGGCTATTGTTTGCTTTAATCATTGCCAATTAGGCTGCAAGCACAAACTGGGAAGAGCAAAGACTCAGACATAAACTGGACCACGAAGACGTGCAATAAGGAAGTGCCACAGCAGACCATTTACCACACTTGGTTTGTAAGAGAAAAGAAAGAGTAAACAACTGCCTCAGCACTGTGAGCATGGACGGTGACCTTGATCTTCAGCAAAAGTTAAAAGCTAAATAGGATCAACAAAAGGGATGACATGGATGCACCAGTAGGCTACTTTGTGACCCATTATGCGTCAGTTAATTTGTAGAAGCTAAAGAAAAAAATGCATCTTGTGTCGACAGCCTCGTGTGCAGGTAACAGGTTCAGGAAGTCTGGTAGCCTAGGTCTGTCCGTTTTATTTACTGTGGGTGATTTGTAGCCAGTTGTGTTGGTAGGATACAGCTTGATTGGATACAACTAGTCTACTAAGTCTCTGATCGAATGTCTAGAAGCTTACCTTCAGTTGTCCGTAGGTGTTGTGGTCGACTGCCAAGTTTACGTCTAGACATTCTATTGAATATTTCCGAAGCAAATGTTCATCTGTGAATATCAGACAGGTAGATGAAAAAGATAAAGGTAAAGCTATGAAAAATATTGGCAGCTCATTTATGTTTCAGTGCCGTCTATCGGTAGGCTATGTGATCAAGTTCTAGAGATCTTGGCTGCTGCGTAAAGAAGGGTTGGGGCAGCGTTTTTGAAGCGCCGCCTGTCAAAGTTTCTCAACCCCGCCTCTTCGCGCTCTTTCCACTTTGCCCTCAGTAAACGTGTAATTTTCATAAGACGGGTTGGTGCTTTGAATTTTCTTTTTTTCGTACACAAGTCCTTCAGCCCTTAACCACTGCTCCAAATTCTCTCAGAGCATGCTCTACTTCCTCGACCAATGGTTTCTTGTATCAGCAGTGCAAAGTCTTAGTTTTTTTTCTTGTTGAAGGATGTGGTTAAATATGTCGTGTTATGTTCAGTGTTCTTAAACTTATATTGTAAATGAGTGCTATACTCAGTAGGATAGGGCCGATGACTTCTTTTTGAGCGTGTCTCTCGAGGGGCATCCCCGAATTGGTCCGCTTCAGTAAACCGCCACTTTGGGAGAGGTCCCCTGTACACCTTTCAAGAGCAAGCCGCGAGCGACAAGACGGTGTTAGACTCCACTACTCTGCCTAATTGCTCAAAGGCATCACAAGATTAGGCCATATTGGCCATTCCTTTCATGTATCCTACTGATTTGTAACAAACCCTAATATTTGTTGGCTAGTCAGGATCTGCTTGAGTATGAACGTCTAGAACAATGTTCCTGATCTGATCTGATCTGATCTGATCTGACTGACACACACACATACAGGTATGTCACTATTTAATCCCAATAATGTCTAGTCAAATTGATCACCTTTGCCCAAAGTTACCAGATTTGAATGCCAAATCTTTTATAGCTGAAGCTGTCACACTTATCAACTAAGAATCGTTGGGGTGACTCATTTAATAACTCCCGCATGCCTTGTCACAGCAGACGGTGACTAATACAAGAACTTCCTTGAACAACTTGCCAACATCGAACGTCAGGGAATAGCCAAGGCAAAACTTCCCATACAGCTTCTTGAGACTTTATAAAGGAAAATATTCAGAAAAGAAATAGGGGACAGTGGGGTTTGTTGAGCCACCACCTGTATCTGGGCAACCATACACAATTTATGTGAATGTGACCCTAACTTTAGTTTGCATTCTCCCTTTTCATCTTGCTGTGGAACATAGAACCATGTAGATGAAGTGGTAAGCATATTTTCTCACAGAAAAGTAATTTTTTGCCATATTTCCAAGTGTTTTTTATTTTTCATATCAGGTATAGTCAGTCTCGCATAAAAAGTAATTTATCTCAGTTTAAAAAGTTACATTTGTATATGTTGATGAACTGACGGTGTGTAAAAACTTGAGTGAATTAGCAAAAGTGTAGCTCTGCGTTGCTAGACTAAGCACTTTTCCCCAAAATGGTGGCTGTGGGGAAATAGGGGACTGTTAGGCAGGGGCACCTCCTGTCACTAGCGCTCTCTCCAGGGCATACGGGGCACGCCTCATCGGGCCCAATGGACCGCGTATTTTTTCTATTGTCTGTTTAAGCAGGTACACTGCTAAGGTTTCAATTAATGGCACACATCCTGAACTTGTGTTGTGTGCATTAGTTTTATGTCTGGTTCATTTTCCTTGAATGTCCATTAAACTTACTGTAGGCTCATTGTAGACCTCAGCCTACTCAGCACTGTAAACTAGGGTAAACTTGCTGATCTCTGCTTCAAGAGATGCACTTTAACATAATTATTATCTGCAAACACAGTGATAGCTCGACTGAGAGTGTCAGGACTTGCTTGGTGGTGATCTATAATCACTTTTAAAGTCAACCAAAACTTGTTCTCCAAAAACCTTACTTTATTCTGAACTAGCAATAACATGCTTCAGATGGCCCTATAAAAAACCTCAAACATGAACAGAACACAGTCACCTCAAATGTGTGTTTAGATTAATTTTGTTCATATCATTTTTTTTTCTTTGATTTTATGAATATGTAAATTGCAAACCTGACCTGACATGACTTCTCAGGCTATCAAGAGGATCAGAAAAAAGTACCTGGCACTGGTGATTAACTAGCTAGACAAAATCACTTAGGTAACACAGCTTCACCTATTCTATTAATGTAATGTTTCTATCCTGTCTGTGACCCCCACAACCGATATAATGTTAGCTTAGGTGAACTAGACTGCTGGTTGGTAATATTTTTTATAGTTGATCTGAAGTGCTTAGCATACTCACCGCAAACATTATATTATACTATATTACCGTAGTTCAGTTGTATGAATGTATGCATACAGCACTGCATGCTGCATTTCTCATATTCACATAACTCTTAACAGGTGTTCTTATAGGAAACTATAGGTACATGCACAGAATAGGAAAACACAGTGAATACAAATCTCAGGTGCACCAGTGGTTAGTTTTGCAATAAACAAACTAACTGCAACCCAGATATATTGATTTTTTGTAATCATTTCTCAGGCCTCTGCTAAGGCATTCTCAGAGACTGGGAAGCCTCTTAAATGAAAGATAAGAAAACAACTGCAGTGTCAAAGCGCTGTTTAGTCCTGGAATCAATCTTTCTTGTCATATTACATGTTCCAAAGGGAATTCATACAAAAAAATACTGTTTATAGTTTTGGGTTCTAGAAGTTGTCTGCTGGTATGCTCAGGAAAGCTCCAAATAATGTCTGAGGAAATCAAACATATTGTTTTTGAACACTAGTACAAGGACTGGAACATCACTGAGAAGTGTGATGGTCGTATAAGCTTAGCATCTAGTTGGCCAATGGCTGATTCAGAAAACTCAAAAGTAGTGAGAGAGTACAATGAAATATTGGTGAAGCGTTTTCACTGTCTTCTATACACTTAGAACACACCACTCTGAAGAAATAACCCATTTCAGTCATACAGCTTTCAGTCTTTTTCTTTGTTATGTTTTGTACACTGAACGGGGCAAAGGCCTTACACTCATAATGTTGTTCTGCCACCTAGTGGAGGAATGATGTACTCTACACAACCGAAGGCTTTCAAAATTCTGGTTAATTTACTAATTTACTAATTTAAATTTTCTGATTAACAAAGCCACTACAATTCCACTTGCGTCCCAATCTGATTTCCCTTACATTTTCAGGCGCTTTGTTGGTTAAAGGTAGCTTTGCCCCGTAACTGGATTTTTAAAGATGTACAATTAAAGGGATCTGTTTTGTGTTACAGTCAATAAACTGTGAACAGGCATTTTTGAAGTCTGATAGACCAGTTCTAGTTTTTTTCCTCTAATGCATAACTGACGACAGAACTAATTTGAGCATCTTTGCATGCATGCATGGGGCATGACTCCATAGAGGGATGGAATCCCATGCTGCTGGTGATTAGCTCTCACCAGTCCTAATCACCCTGTACACGTCCGACTTCCCCTACAACAGTCATGCCACATCCAGAAGTTTTCTGACAACTCTGCTATTGTGGGATGTATCAGGGATGGGCAGGAGGGTGAGTACAGGAGCCCGGTGGATAACTTTGTGCAGCGGTGTAGGCATAACCATCTGCAGCTGAACACCACTAAGACCAAGGAGATGGTGGTGGACTTCAGGAGGTCTCAGCCTCCTCTGCTACCAGTCTCCATTGAGGGGGTCAGTGTGGAGGTGGTCAACACCTACAAATACTTAGGAGTTCAATAAACAATAAACTGGACTGGTCAGCCATCATTGATGCAATCTACAAGAAGGGTCAGAGCCGCCTCTACTTGCTGAGGAGGTTGAGGTCCTTCGATGTCTGCAACCAAGTGTCCTTTTTTATGCTGTGGTGTGCTGGGGAGGCAGTATAAAGAACTATATTTTTGCACTATCCACACAAGCAGCACAAAAACACTTTCCTCCTGGGCATCTACACTGTCACTCACAATCATGCATATTGTACCATAGGGTCAGACCCATTCTTGTATCTGTTACCACCCCACTCCTTGTGAACATGTTCTCCCTATGTGTATATGATTTGTGTATGTTGTGTCTGTGAGTTGTATAAGTTGTATAAACTACTGGATGTAAAATTTCCCTCGGGATTAATAAAGTATCCATCTATCTATCTATTACTTGACTGGCTTGTATAACGTAAGGATCCATCAGAAGAAATCAACTACATAGCACTTGAATAAAAAAAAGAGAAGCTTGAAGTTCTGAAGTATTTTATTTGCATTTCCCAGCAGATAAAACACATGCACACTTCACATGGGCCTGGTGATTAGGCGTTGATATTATGACTGTATAGAAGGGGGAGACTGCAGTGATAGTTGACACCTGCTCTTACAATATAAACCAAAAAATGTCCACAAGGTCATTCTGGCAATGACTAAATCTGTAAGGGAAGACAAAGTGGGGGGGGGGGGGGGTGCAGAAATATATAGTGGTTGTTCACTTCCGTAGTTTTGTGCTGCAACCATAGAGGTCCATTCTCTGACGAGAATCCTTTACATGGACTCAGAAACTGTGCAGTTGTACTCCTTCAAAACATACACAAACAAAAATGAGGAAACTGCTGAATTTGAGCATGTGGAGGTATACTACAGATTGAGGATGGCAGACGTGTAACTTGTTTGATTTTAAATGTTGGTCTTCTTCCAACGTCCTGTCTGGTTTCCTGTGTCTCTTTCCAGGACGCGTGTTGTAGATTTGTTCAGTAGATCAGTAGCGGTAGTAAGGGCTCCTGGACCGTGACCTCCTGTGTGGCAGACATGTCACTGTTACACTGACGTTCAGCAGATCCCAGACACATCATTCTTTGACAATGATAACTGTGGTCTTAAATTTAACTACACTAATCTTTTGCTGGGGTGTCAAACTGTCACAACTTTCACAAAAATAAAACTGACCTTCGGGAGGAACTGTGATCTCGGCCTGTGGGTGGGAACACATTTGTTTACTTCTCAGTGAACTTGCTACTAATGACTTCATATAATCTTCATTTTAGTTGTATTGCAGATGATGTCAGCTGTGGTACTGAACAACTTACTATATTTGGGCACAGGGGAGGGGGAGGGCGAGTGACTCTGTCTTCCATACTGCCTCTCCCATTCATCCCTCTCTTTTTCTCGACGCTCACGCTCCCTATATTGAGTGTTCATACGAGTACAAAAACCTCAAATGGCGCTCAGTGTAGCCTGCTGCTATTCATAAACTCACTAAGAAAAAGACGCACACACACACGCACACACGCACGCACACACACAGTGTTCTCTTACTTCATGCGGATCTTGCGGGCCATGGCTCGGAGTTCGCCCTCACGTTCCTGTCGCTTGTTTTCCTGCTGCTGGACCTTCACCTGGGCTGCCTTTTTATCCGCCTTGGCTGGGACAGGAAATGACAAGAAGGATGTTAAAACCCACTCTCGAGTACTTTTAGGGCAGACATACACTGTAAAACTTCTCAGTGAGTAACACTATCAGGACAACAAATACCCTGTCTGAAGGTTGTGCAGTCACACAATACAAATTTTACAGGGTGTCAAATACTAGGACGTTCACTGAGCCAAAATATATTATAGTGTGTGGAACAGCTATATGCTCTGAATATCATATGGATAGCAAAGAAGTTTTAATTCTGATTGATTAGAACATTTTCTATGCAAATCCAAATGAATCTGGTTTGATTGTATGGATGTATGGACACTCACACTGCCTGTTGAGGGCCTTCTGCATTCGAATCTTCAGTTTCTCTTGTGGAGTCATCTTGGGCTAAAAGAAACACATTGGCATCAAAAGAAGCGACCAAAAATAGGAGGGAAATGGAAATGTTTATGGAACTGGTAATATAAGGCTAAGGTCAAAGGCACGCACTAAGGCACGATTCAAGGTCAAAGGCACGCACTGAAAAGCCTCATATGCTGCATAAGCATTAAACTAGGTATGTACAATAAGGACCTAAAGCTCTTCAGACTTGATCACATGGCCACAACTAATGTGTAACCATCATTCAGACAAGCATATTTTTGAAACAGCAGTTTGAGTGTCAAAGTGGCAAGCTCCCTCTTCACTTCCTCCGAGCTGGAATTTATGACAGACTTTCAGTTCTGACATTCTATCCATCCTGGGGTTTCTATTTTACCAACGCAAAATCCTGTCATGCTGGAACATAACCAAATGCCAGGTTTAAAGACATTTAGCCAACTAGCAAATCTCAGCACTTACATAGTACTTTTACAAGATACATTTATGTTTGTGTGATGCTCAAAATATCTGGCAGATTAAAGTCAGAATGGTTCCAACCAAATGTGTCATGCATTTAAAAATGTTGAAAATGTCAAACATAGTAACAGGACATTGCTTTTCAGAACACCACGAAGTCCTAAACTTAATCAAGCTTAACGTTTTGCTGTTAGACAGTGGAGTGTAGTTCCATTTCTCTCAGCCATGGGACAGGAAGAGAAAAAATATAAGAATGGAGGTGAAATGAAAACAAAAACAAAACAAAAAAATACACAAATAATATTATGCACCATCAGCACAAACAAAAACACAGGCGCATAGACTCTTCTAGAAGGACGTCCTCAGGAGGGGAGCTCTGGAAGGGCATAATGGTTGCCTGGGGGACCAGTAAAGCAATTCTGAATGGATACAAAATTTCACATGGCACAGAAGAGGCTGCAAGGCCTGGTTTACAACCCCATCAGCCTGTCAGGGATGAGGGAGGCGTAGACTTTAGCAAGAAACCCAGCGAGATCAAAATTCTTACTGACTTTGGCAGCTCCGGACTCTTTACCACCTGGAGTATCAGCCCTGTAAGAACGAGAGAGAGAGAGAGAGAGAGAGAGAGGGAGAGGGGGAAAAGGGGGAGGCGAGAGAAATATAAAACCATTGACTTGAACAGGGGAGGTATGATTAAAGGTTGCTTTGTCTGGTGGCTTCTCAGCCACTTACTTTCTCAGCTTGTCAGAGAGAGAGCTGGTGGAGGGTGGGGCCGAGCGGGAACCGGGGGATGGTGACCGGCTTCGGGGAGGGGACTGAGACGGGCTCGGACTGCGGCTCTCGCCACGGTGATGGCCCAGCGTCCGACTGCCTCGCCGGAAACGATCGGCTGAACGAGATATGGAGCGAGACCTAAGAGGAAACACGAGCACATTTAAACAGTTCTCTAGACAAATAATGTTTGAGAAAAGAATATAAAAGTTTTTAAAAATAATAAAATGTCGACTGCAATATGCAATCACACACTAGTCATGCTCATCTGAGGGGTGAAAGCCAAGATTAGGTCTTATTTTCTAAAAACGTGCATGTGCTGAAACGTGTGTAGTGTCTCTGTCCTCTTTACGGTAAAACCTCTATGGTCCAGTCCAGTTTACAGTTGAGAATGCCCCACCTAGTGCGTCTGTGAGAAGTGTATCGTCGGCCCCTGTCCCTGTCCCTGTCCCTATCTCTGGAGCGGGAGTGCGAGTGCCCACGGTCATAGCGCCTCCTGTGGCTACCACCTCCACCGCGTTGCTGGGAATGGGAGTCGGAGAACTGCCGCGATCGGGACCGCGAGTACCGGCCGTCCCTGTTTCCTCGCCAGCCGCTGCGGCGGGAGTGAGAGGAGGAGCGTGATGAGTGTCGCGATGAAGACGGGGAGGAGGAGGACTGGCTGGAGGACGAGTGCCTTCGGCTGTGAAGTGCGAAAGAAACAAAAAAAAGTTGTTACTCACACACACAGGTTTACTGAACGGCAAACTGTTTTCATGTTCAATGTAATAGTTTTATGTGTTTTTCATCTTCAGAAAAAATTGTTACCTACCATTTTTTTTTAAGGTTAAGCTAGAAATCATGGTTTGTGACAACTTAGAATGACCATTACCAATGGATAAGAACAGTTTGCATTGTTAATACAGACTCATGACCCCTACATAGGCCCTTCAGAACATTATACATGTTTCATCAATATTTGTAAAGGCCGATCTTAACGTCATAAAAACTGCAATTCTGATGTCAAACTGACATAACCCCGGTCAGATTACACATTTTACTTGAGTTGAGCCAAGTTTGGCACTTGTTTGGTTGAAAAAACATGTTCTAAAAACTGATATTGGAAGCTAAGTGTATTTGGGATGTGACAGGTTTTAAAACTGCCCTTGTTGACCTGGTGCCGTTTCAGAAAGCAGCCGAGACATACGCAATCACAATGTGCCGGATCATTTCACCCCAAAAACACAACTTTGGCGATAAGACGTCATTTCACACTGGTGTTATGTCAACTTTGCATTCACGTCAGTCCCCATTTTCCTTATTCTTTGCCCGAAACCTATTTCCAATGTGACCTATCTCTGAGGAAAACACATGACTAATATAAGGACACAGCCAATGACAAGCCAAGGGGAAAGCTACCGACCGGGAGCCCCTGCTATGACCTGCGGGGTGCTGCTGCTGCGTATTGCTGGAGGGTGCGCTGGCTGGGGCTTGGGAAGGGGGGCCGCCCTCTTCATCACTGCCTCCAAAGCTGGTGATGAAGGTGATCTTCTCAGGGCCTGGGGTGCGCGAGCGTGACCGCGACTCAGAGCTGGACTCGGACTGAGGGCTGTGGTGGGGAAGGGAGGACAAGGACGGACAAGAGGAAAACACGTGTCCAACAAGTTCAGACTTGATTTTAGATCGTTTCGATTGTTTTGTGTTCAGAGCAGTGGGTCAAATGCAGGATTTTGAGTGATTTATTGAACAATATTGAATATTTGCAGTATGCAAGTTCACTAACAGAGAGCACAAATAGGTTACTGTTTGACTTTTTCCTCCCACTACTCTTGCTACCTGGAGAGGCTCTATAGCCTGCACGTACAACATGGATAGAACAGTGATTGAGACTGAGCAGTTACTCTACATGACCATTTTTAGGAGGAAAAAATCCCAAAACAATGCAAGAAACCGAGCTAATGAAACCCATTAAAAAACACTCACCGTTTGTAGGGATCGTAGGTCGGGCTGTCTCTCCTTGCATAGCTAGTGAAATGAGGACAAGAGTTTAGACTAATTCCGACTGCTGCGTGTGTGCATGATGTAAAGTACTGGGAGATTGAGCGTGACGGATGATTTCCTACCTGGGTGGACTGATCTGTCTGCCTTTCAGTCGCTTCTCTCTGAATTCCCTTCTTTGCCTGCGAGACCTCCGGCCCTAGGAGCAACAGGGACACAGTGAGTCATGACATCCCTTTCAGACCCCACATACGCAGGGTTGGGTGCTAGAGCTTGTTTTAGATATACCAGTACTGGTCCAGATAAAGGTATAAATGTTTCTAAGAGTTGTTTAAATACAGTCAATGTGAGAACCACAACAGTGAGTACTAGCTACTTAACAGTAGCATCAGACATGAACATAGTTCATTGTTAAATGAAAGCCACTGCTTTAAACCATACAAACAAGACAACACAATTATAGTCCTCCTTACAGAGTACATGGCCTTCTCTGCCTCCAGAGCCTTCGCGTGTTTGATGGCCTCCACCTCTTCCTTGTCCTTCCTCAGCATTCTGCCACAGAAAGCCAAAGCTAATGGTTAGCTTTTGTAACAGCTGTAAAAGCCACCAACTTAAAACTGACAAGACTGTACTCTTCTGCGTGGACATTTTGTTTGTATTTTTCAGCCATTACCTCACAAAGTCTCCTTCTGCCATGCCATAAGGGGTGGCCATTCCGTTCAGCTCCATCACCTGCTCCTCATTGATCTCATCCACGTCCACTTCAACATCTGACACAACCACACACACACTCACACTCATGAGGCAAGAGGAAACTGGCTAAATGAGTACTTCCACTGTAAGGAAATGAGAAAGACCACGGCTGCTCACCAATGTCAGGAATGCCTTCATCGCCCTCAGATTCACTGTTCTCAGAGTCCTCCTCTTCGCCTTTGTCTGACAGAGGGTCAGGCTCAGTGACTGTGCTGTCCTCATACGTGTAGCCAATCGAAGCCTTCTTCTCTGCAAGCCTGGTAATCACAAAATAGCAGCAATTGTCAGGGAAATATAACATGAAAGATTATATTCAGAATGAGAAAGACAAACTTGTAATTTTGGCTGAAGAGTTCATGAATGCACGCCAAAACCAAAACCCGCCTGTCAAAATGTCAAGTAACTTTGCGCGGCTAATCATTTAAAATGTATAGTTGCTGTTCTCACTTTTTCTTCTCATCTTCATTTGGTCTTTGCAGGCCACCATATAATTCATCCACGTAGATCTGATACAAACACTGTTCCTCTGCGACTGAAAAAAAAAAAGACACAAGAGAAAAGTTCATCACACTGCCAAAAGGGTGGCACTCAACTGCAGGCCAGCCTGAAAATTAACAACTCCCATCTCCTTGAGTGGAATTGCTGCCAAGGCGGCAAGAGACAAGGTATCAACATCCAGTGAAACATGGCAGAGATCTTCACATAAACTTCACAATCTACACATTTATATCAATAAAATAGAAGAGAAAGCACTGATCAATGCATGGATACAAGAGCCAAGTACTAAACTGCCATCAGCAGGAATATGCAGTGTAGGCAACCAGACGAGCTCTGAGTACTGTTTCCGTCCCCTAAGGTCATAACACCCTCAAAAGACGCATCGACATTGTTGAGATCACATCGAAGCATCTCAGCATTATTTCTGTACTTCCTCTAGAGCTGGCTTACACTCTATATTGTTCCAGTCATGGATTTATAAAGCAATTTGAAGATGTTTGCAAAGGGTTTTAAAAATAAAAACAGAAGGTTTTCTTCATCATTATGAGTACATCACTATGAAATTTCTCATTTGATATTAATATTTTTGGAATATTAAGGGTTTAAAAAATTGATCTCAAAAAAGCTTAAATAAAGCAAAAATAAGAAGAAAAATGAGGGAGATCAGCAGGCATGTCCGGATTTCCTACAGGGACATTACTAAATTATTTTGCTGATACTCTCTCATGTGCATCTCATGTTGATTACTAAAAACCACACAGAGCGACAGCAGACAGGTATGATGAAGAACTTTGATGAAACTCACTGCTGGCAAAATCATTCTGCACCAGCCCTCTGTAGCGCTCATAATTACACTTCCTCTCCTCAGACTCCTGCTCCTGGGTGCTGCCAAAGAAAACAAGAGAGTAAACAACTCAGAGCACACAGGTGTTGAGCAGCACAACACAACTCGGTAAGCATCTCTCTATGTGCTGGGCTGTTTCTATGTTAAGACAAGCTTTTATTCACCATTAAATTTGGCTTTTTTGTGTGAAGTCTCTTGTTTTGGTGTCTTTAAAAAAAAAAAGTATTAAAATAGTGGGATGATATGAAGTCTGAACATATAACCAGGTACTCACACTGTGTTCAGAAGTGGAGGTGTGTAAGTGGGGATGTAGTCCAAATGCGCCCGCACATCAAATCTGTCGATCATATTGTTGACATCTCCTTGCCATGGCATCCTAAAAAGAACAAGTTAGTTGGATTGCTCAAACAAGACAAAATATGTTCCCCTGCAATGCAAGAGAGTATTGCTTTCACTGGTGTTCTGTTGATCAACTGCACTGTGCGACACGGTTCAGAAAGAATACTGACATACATCATTTATCCTGCTGCATATATCAATGTGTACCAAAGTTTTGTTTGTTTACATCCGACTTACAATGGGTACATTTAGTGACACTTTTGTGTCGACTGTGCATTAAAGGTAAATGTGGAAAATTACACATGGGATCATGTGTAATGTCAAATAATTTTAAGTTATCTTGAAGTTAGCTAGATTCAGGTACGGAGGCTGGTTCGGGTATTTATATCAATTTCATTTGAAGTGAGAAACAAAAGTATCAATTTACATATTGATAGGACTCTCAGCCGCCAAAGCAACAGCTGAGTCCAAATGGATCTTGTAGGCCCTCCCGTGCACTTGTAAGAACTGGGCTGGGTCCTTTTTCTGCAGATTAGGACACACATCAAAGTTTACATTACACAAGTTGGAACTTTCAGGTATGGCTGGGATTTAAGACCGAATAGTAACAAGAGTTCTGCTCACAATCTTCTCATAATATTCCCGTCTTCGTTCCCCACGCCGCTTGTAGTCGACCATCATCCCGCGCAGCTTGCGCTCATGCTTCCGAGCCTCCTGCCAC
This sequence comes from Clupea harengus, assembly GCF_900700415.2. Taxonomy (NCBI): domain Eukaryota; kingdom Metazoa; phylum Chordata; class Actinopteri; order Clupeiformes; family Clupeidae; genus Clupea; species Clupea harengus. The sequence goes on along the minus strand of NW_024879962.1, from coordinate 7,427 downwards.
ATGATGGCACCACTTGGGGTGGGCACACACTGATGTCTGGAGAAAAATTAAAGTTGAAAGCAGGGCTAGAAATATCACAATATGTGGTGTTGGGTTGGATCTAAGCTATTCCTTATTATGCCACCTTTTTCTTGCCCAAAAGCAGTAGGACTACAATCAAGTGATCGCGACAGACTACGAATCTTGTAGAGTAAAAACAAGTGGGTGAGCTCCATAATCACCTCTACACCCAGTGGATATCAAGTTGCCAGGTAAATACTACTACTTAAGAGCTCTATATCATCATATAATATATCATGTTAATCATAGAAACCCAAAAGAATAAAACCAGATGTGCTAGTGAGCATTGGCTTGAAATAACTGACTTCTGTCAACATTTGTTCTGTTGTTCTACAAGCTCCAAGTCATTGTTTTTTTGGTTGCTAGTAGGCTTTACTGACAGGAATTTGCAGCTTGTTGCTCTGAATGCAAAAGATCGGCAGGACTGTTGTGGTAAAACCTGTGTAGTGGCAATCGCCAGATCATATGATGCAATGTTTGCATTTAAAAACTTCATTGGCTTGTATCAACTTCACCTTGATAAAACACATGCAATAAATGATTCACTGAGAATGCGTTTTTTTCTGTGTAGATGCAACTGTGCTGTCAGTGCTCAACACTTCGGTTGAGTGCATAATCCAAGTAGTTTTATGGCTGAAGGGTACAAGAGGAGTTCGCATTGCATTGCATTGCATTCCAAACAAGAGCCTTCTGCCATTCCCGGGCCTGCGCAGTTGACGAGAAGGCCCATTACATTAGGAAATTGTGCGAACCTGACTATTCCAAGCCATTCAGGCAATACACTTTCCAGTGTGTGCCATGTCTGACGATTAGGTTTTAGAACACACTCTGTAGCAACACTAGGTATTAAAAACCTACCCGTAGATATAACATAAGGCATTCCATATAGCCTTGCTTTATAGGCCTGTAACATTAATCGCAGCGTTCAGCATGCCGGCTCAAGTTAGTACACTAAGTTACAACCTGGTTAACCCATGCAGACATGTTTTAGTTACTCAAAAAGGCGAACTCCGAGGTGATCATGTGCCATTCCTCCAACGTGCAAAAGCTATAGAAAGCAGTGTAACGTAACGTTAGCTAATCGAAAACTACGTCAACACACAGTGTGAGCTACAATTAATGCAAAATACGCAAGATACAATCGAATAATAAATATAATGATTGAGTGTTTACACGTTTTCACTTTATTACAATCTACTGTTTCGCTTAATATTTGGAGTATAGGAGTGTCGAGTGGTGTCATGCTAACTAGCTCATGTTACAAGCAAAGCCTTCTTCTCAGGCGGCTAACCTACATCTAGCCATCTAGCTAGCGATAACAAACAAGTGATTCCTAAGGTTACATATTCACTAACGTTACGGAAAATAATACAATATATACTCGCAACTCGAAATTACAAGCATGTTAGTAACTCGCTCAATAACATTATAGCAATACATCAGTATTACATTGAAAATATTTTGCAACTTTATAAATTAGCCAGCTAGTCCAGGTGCCTAAGGTTAACGTAGATTATTCAGCTTGTATGTGGTGTGAGCTAGATGTGCTAGCGACTGCTTAGCTACATTAATATATCCGCTCACTAACGCTACCATTACATGAACGTCAATAAGAAACGCATTAGCTATTGCGGTATAACGTTAAGTGAGAATGTAACAATTATGCATCATATCAAGCGTTGTGATGGACATTTTGAAGAAAGAAAAGTCAGCCAACTTTACATACCTGACTTGTCAACTGAAACACTTCAGCTAGCATTTGATTTGTCAATGCAACCGATGTCTTCCGATCATCCTTCTTCTATGGGATAGTCTGGAATAAAAGGTGAACACTGCCGTCTACTGTGCTGGAGTTCCTCTAGTTCAACTGCATATCATACTTGGGAAACGTTCACCACTGAAAATTAGCCTCTCAGGAGAATATAGCCAAGAATAGTAAATTAGCTGATGGGATGTAACTAGCATAAAGGTGTCCTTGTTTCTTTTGCACTGTACATTTGAGGAATGCCTGTACTTGCGAAGGGACGATAACACTGGTTGAAAACACGAAACGGCTGTGCCGTGGTTACTTCACGTCGACGTAAGCTACGCCGTGATTCTCGAACAACAACAACCGCTATCTATATACCAACCTGTTAAGATTAGGGAGAGTGTCAGTGCAGTAAGAACTCTTATGATTACATTGCGAGACGTTAATAAATGTAAAATCACAGCGTGACGTCGTCTACCTTTTCTTGTTATCATCTAGTTCGGTAGCTATGTTTGCTCGTAAGGTATCGATGCATGGGCTTTTAGAAGAGAAACAACGACTGGCCTGCTAGCTAGTATAACGTTACATTTAAATACAATATCATGCGTTAGGAAGCCTCTACGGTGGCGAAACAAGTGACATGAAAATAGCAGCAGTTTATGTTAATCGTGTAATTTAATTTCGGCGTCTGTTTGCTCATCTATCCAGCAACTCGGACTTCGACTGTTCGTATGGTCGTTTGTGATCATCCGCTAGTGAAGATACGTATCGATTTAGATAGCCAATTAGCTAGCTTACTGTCGCTACCTAACGTTAAGGTTTCTTGTTTTTATTCAGGTAATACCAGTTTAATCTTTTGTCATTTTAACTTGTATAAAGTAAAGAAAGCTAACGGTTGAGGCTGTTACTGTGATACAGCAATTTGTTCGATGAAGTGATGCTAATGTGTTGGAAATCTCGACACAAGCCTTATCCTGGCTTTCTGTCGACTTGTTTTAAATTGATTTTTACACCGCTGTGGCTGTTTACATTTGTCTTAAACATAAGCTGTTACGAGTTAGCAACAGAAACAAATACGATCGTTCAAAAAGATGCGCAATTTGATTTTACCTACAACGATGAAGTGAACACAGACATCCAGACAATCTACGCTTTCAACCACACGGTCTCTCGGAACAAGGTATGTACAATGAATATACTGGAACATGCAAGTGATGTGTTAAATGTCAACATGTAACAAGTAGTTCACTCATTTGTTGCTATTTCTTATCCAGACCGAAGGAGTAAGAGTGTGGGTGAATTTGCTATCGGAGAATACAAAAAGCCCGATCCTTTTTGTTGTGAGGCAGAAGCAGGCTGTGTTGTCCTTTCAAGTCCCCCTAATCCTACGTGGTCTGTGAGTACTGGATTTGTTTTAACGACACAACTGTCTCGATCCATGCCAAACTCTCAGTAAATAAGAACAAAACATTGATGAGGATTCTCGTCATATCATACATCTAATGAAGAGAGCTATTGTAGTATTATTTCCCTATGGTATGTATAGCCTATAGACTACTGGTATTTTGCATAAACTAATTTTACGTGTCCTGAAGCTTGTAGTAAACTCTCAGGAGGTGTCAACCTTCATTTGCACCTGTACATTATTAGTAAATTATATGTGCAGGCTCATCAAACAAAAGCCCTAAACCTTGTCCAGTGAGACAAGCAGTTCATTCATTTAATATTTTGCTGATAACTACTACACTGCAGCAAGTAGACTATAACTAGTTTAGTTGTATATGATACGTTGCCCTGACGTTTTCCAACTCTGTGAAGTTTTTATTCTAGAGATACGTTTTAACCTACCCCATTATTTTTTGTTGAAGGTACCAGAGGAAATATCAATACACCCAAGTCGGACGTACATTGTGTCAGCCACCTACACGTGCTGTGGCAGAGACGCAGTACTTTTATGTGGATGTGTCTACACTCTCCAGTTCTGGAATCAGCTACCAGCTGAGAATCAGTCGTGTGGACAGTTTCACATTGCAGTAAGTAGGAGATGTATGTTACCATTAGGTCACCATAATGGATTCAGTTACACATTGAACAAAATGTAAATTTCTTGTGCTGGGTGTTAGGGACCAATGGCCAGCACTCCAGTCCCCACCACTTTTGGCAACTGAAAATAAAATCTCACTACAATGAATAGAAAGCTTCTCAAACAACATGTGTAATCATATGGATAGATGGTAATCGAATTGATACACAAAAATGAAAGTTTGTTTGGTGGAAATTAAGTCAATGGTCCACTAATTCAAAATAAGTAAATTATATGAAATCAACATTTTTATTAGCTCATTGTGTCTGTTTTTTTTTATATACAAACATGATACACATTATATGCGCAAGTTGCAAGGCACTCCTCACCTATGGTGGTATTCAAATTTTTGTAATTGTTTAAAGGGAAACCTATTTTCTATTTTCCCATCTTTTTTACTGGGGACAAAAACGATTGAAATTGGTCCAGTATTGCGTTATAACGCTATAACCAGCAACCGCAAAACAGCTATACAATGTAATCCCATGGGGCAAGCATCTGCGTCAAACAGATTGACAGGCTCATAATGTTATTTTAAGTGTCTTTACAACATGGAAAGGATCCCTACAGAGATAGACCCAGTGTCTGTTTACCTCAATAACTATAAAGAAACTATAAAATCCGCTGGCCACTAATTGAGACATACCTCCTACTTCTTTTTACCATGTTTCAACATTTTAGTTTAGCCCTATACAATGCGTCCCCAAAAAAATGTATTATAGCCCTGCACAATGCACCCTTTGAAATTTGGTAGTATTTGGGCTACGCTCATCATAATAGCAGAGGCAGACACGCACTAGCCCAGTGACCGGTAAGTTCATGTAAAATCTTACGTCCCCAGGACGTTTCAAACCAAACTGACAGCCATGACACCAGCCTCAAAGAGTTGCCCTTGTTAACTCTTCTCAGGCAACTTTAAAAGGTAGACGTTTCATTTAATGAATTTACCTTGGGGTTAGGCACCCAATACCATAATGCAAATAACTGATCTGGTAATAAATATTGTGGATATGCATCAGGTTTGGGTCCCATAAGGCAGACCCATTCAAGAGTCTTTTTGGTTATACGTCTAATGTAAGTGCCACCCCACTTTTTTCATTGGTGAGCTATAATGGAATTTCAATTTAACAGTGATCAAGTGTTTGATTATTCATGTCCACACCAATCAAAATGAACATTAGTCCTTTTTCTTTTTGAAAATGAGCATTCCTAATATAAACACTGATGTGTCCATGGAATAGAGGGAATAAAGGCTCACATGTCTCTGTATTCCTCCTCCCAGGACTGATTCGAAATTCAGCTTCACTGCAACTCCATCCCAACCTCAGGTAGGCATTGCATTGCTATGTATTTGCAGTTCAAACTTACAGTGAAATTACTTTGCCATTATATTGTAAAAGAGGCCTCTTGTGTCTAAGATAACATCTGGCACCAGGAGTTCACTGTCTTGTGTCAGGAAGAGGAAAAAAGATGATGTCATATAATCATTTTAATGGTCTCTAGTTGTTGACACAGAGGAACCTGACACTCATGCTAGGTGTGTCTGGTAGCTTAGGTGTTGTGTGACCCACATACACCTAAGGAATAAGGCTACATTTACAAAAATGTGTTGTGACGTGGTTGTGATGTGATGATTTATGAAAAGAGACCAAACCAAATGTCCTGTAGCCTAAAATGGCGTTGTTGACCTAATTTGACTTTCTGGATGCTTTAATCGGCATATGATTCCATTTTAATAAGCTAAGCATTCAGACACAGTTCATTCTTCGACAGAACTTTTGATGTTGGTGTACTACACAGCATTGGTTGATAGCACCATGTGCACAATCTTAGGTAAATAGAAACTACTGTTTATATCCTCCACAGTATTTCAAGTATGACTTCCCTGATGGTGTGGACTCGGTTATTGTGAAAGTGAACTCTCTGACAAACTTCCCATGCTCAGTCATGTCCATCCAGGATATACAAGTAAGCAGTGCTGACCTATTCTCTTTTTCATTCGCATGTCACTGTGGTATTGGTATTTTACAGTGACGTGTCACTGACCCTGGATCCAAATTAGCCGGTGCAGACAGTGACACATATGAGATGTATATGTTATGCTTTAACTCACGTTATACATATGAAACTTATCGTAACAGTGTTAATTATTGGACGGCGTGTGTTATCGGCAAATGTTCGCGTTGTCATGTTAACCCATTATTAAACTGAGCATATTGATTGTTAATCCATTATTAAACTTAGCATTTTGATTGTTTAACAGAATGGACGATGTTTGACACTGTCCTATAACTGACATAGCTACGCTAACATTGATAAGATGCCAGTTAAACTTGTAGAGCAGGGACAAGCCTTTCATGCCTTTTTACATTCCTTTATGCTCATACCCTTAACCCTCATACCCATAACCTATGCTCAACCTTGACAGTGTCCAGTCTATGATTTAGACAACAACGTGGCCTTCATTGGGATGTACCAGACAATGACCAAGACAGCAGCTATTACAGTTCAGGTAATGAGCAGTAACTGCAGTGCATGTATCTGTAAGTTCTCTGCTTTCACCTAGTGGGACACTCTTTCCTACTCTCCTGTTGAAGACAGAAGCAGACAGATTGCATCAGTGAAATTGTTCTTTTTAAAAGGCTTTTTATGTTTGATTCAATTATTCAAAGGTTAAGTAGTAGCAGACAGTACTGTGTGTAGATTCCATACTCTATTGTGGGAAAATGTGACCATAAAGCATTGAATTCTAATGATATTGCCTGTTGACTCTCTACAATGAAACATCTAAACATTTGCTTAATAAGAGGTGTTATTGTGTTATTACAATCTTTTTTTTTCTCTTGTAGAGAAAAGATTTCCCGAGCAACAGTTTCTATGTGGTTCATGTGGTGAAGACTGAAGACGAGGCGTGCGGAGGTCCTCTGAAGTATTACCCACTGCTGCCAGGTTACTATTGTTGTCCACCATTAGTTTAGATGTTACTACCCTTGAAAAAAGCACTCACCCTGAAAGACACCGACTAAGTGGTTCAGTCAGAAACTACAATCCCTTATTCACATTTAATTTCAGTCAGTGTAGATGACTGGAGGGAAAAGAAACAAATATGTTACATTGCTCTTGATTTCTGTGCATGTTCCTTTAGAGACTTTATTCATAAAACATGTAATATTTCTCCTTAAATTTGGTTTGGTTGAGCATAGTTAAACACAATTTGGATCTGAACCAACCAGAAGAATCAGTGCAGGATTTCTTGTTAAGGTTATATCATTATGCATCCGTGTGATCTAAAGTGGTTTGTTTGTAGTGAAAATCCAATCTATGAAAGTACCCAAATAGTTGTAGAATTTGTATTTCTACAGATTCTCATCGGGCTACTTCACTCAGGTGGAAATCCCTCCAAAAACATTGTTACACGGCTGAATAAGCCCCTGTATATTATAGTTTGTTGCTATGAAATGCTGATGTCTGTCTATAATGTCGCCCTATTTTAGATCAGTTGATGGATCCTGGAAACCGGAGTAAAACTCTTGA
>NW_024879961.1:0-49950 GCF_900700415.2 Clupea harengus | reverse complement strand
TTGGTCAGGGACGGACAGGAGAGTGTTCTTTTCTATGGCATGTTTTTCTGTTGGGGTTCTTAGTGGAAGAAACCCCTTGTGAACACGGGGAGAACATGCAAACTCCACACAGAAAAGCCCGGGAGACAGCCCACCTGAGCACTGAAGGCCTGGGGAGAACCTGACCCCCAGTACCAACAGCGCCGCTTAGAGCAAGGATATATAGATGATACTGTATATAAACTTAGAGCAAGGATATATAGATGATATATAAGCTTAAAGCAAGGATATATAGATGATATATAAGACAGGGGGGCTTAAGGAGCAGAGCGGAGTCCCCCTGGTTTAGATTATATATGGGCGATGCTTTTTGAGAAGGGTAAAGGCCTGAGAACAACTTAGCACCTAACCATTATTCACCAACAAACATAACAACCCAATGATTTAAAACACCGTAAAACAAACTGACTTACTGACTTAAACTCACTGGCAAGTGTGAGGCCCGAAGAGTGACAGTCAACACCAACATTGGTGGTCATTCTAGAATTGGCATCATGGAAAAGTAGGTACCAAACACATGACTGACTGACAGAGTTACAGACAAGTGAAAAATGTAATATTCTGTCCAAAATATTTCATATCAGACACTGATATGAAAGCCCCCAGCCAATTTTATTAAGGGTCAGCTTATCCTTTAATTCAACCAAATTGCATTTGATCTACCAGTCAGACGACTTATGTACTCTTCCCTTTACTGGCAATGTTTTTGAGCTATTGTGCAAGCTTTATTATTTCAGAGGGAGAAACTTCTACGGTAAACTCAATTAGCATTCATCTTAAAAGCTTATCTATGTGTCAGATCTTTATTATACTTCCTATAACAATATCAGCTGTTTTCACCCTATACCACACCCGTAGACAAACAGTGGTGCCATATACATTTAAGATTCCTCTTAAGGAAGTGGTTCATTAAGGACGTGTGGTTCACTGGATCAAAGGTTTCCCAAGCCACACTTAAGAGCAAGGCAGACATGGAACTTTGACTTTAAAGTCTTTATTAAAACTGGGGTATCATATTTCCATATTTTGTATTGTGATAGCCCAATATTACTTGATGGGGGCCATTTAACCTGTACACCCAACATGAGTAGCAGGACATTTATAGTTCCACTGAAAAATGGGATCTCTTCATCAACACCAGTGGGGGAAGGGGTGCTGGCACAGCTCACAGCACTGTTGTATTCAAGTTTCTAGTGTACCCTTTGATTCTGGAGTTGTATGTTAAAATCAACAAATGGAGTGCAAACAAACCATTGTCCACCCTGCAGCACATTAACTCAATGATTTGTGAATCTGGCATGTCTTTCATCATTATGGCCTCTCCAAACAACTAATAGGCCAGCTGTTTGGAGAGTCAACAACACAAGTGGTGGACTTGCCCTAAATATTGAACTTGTCATACTGGATGAAAGCTAAATAATCAGTTGAAGTACTAGCCTTATTCAAAACTCGGATACTACCTTAAACGTTTATATGTTTATGTTTATGTTATATGTAAGTATTTATTTCAAAATGACCTGTGTATATTCACTAATATGACCCCTGATAATCCTCTGTCAAGTCCAACATTGACATCTGACATAAATCAATTTAATTTAATTTCAGTATGAAGTTTTTGTCAGACAAAATATCTGTACAATAAAAAGGTTTTTGGAAGTTAATCATTACATTTGTTTATGACATTTATTGCCATGTAACATGGAAAGGAAGTGTCTCCTCCTCGCACAGTGACATATGAGGTTCAGGTGGCTATAAAAGAATCAACTGTGAAGTCCACTTATCACTTTGCTACCTACCTTCATACTTTCCTGACACATTATCTGAAGGTAAGATGAGTTTTCTTGACATTTTAAGCTCAAATCTCATTCGAAATACTCTCCAAAAACTTAATTTGCAAAGACAAGATACAGATGAATGGTACTGGCATGTTTAACACTTGTATTTCTTCCTCTAGAAGAGACAGTCATCAAATTCCTCATGATGAAGGCTTCAGTTTTGCTCTGTCTTGCTTTTGCGTACATGACAGCAGCTGCAGGTAAGACTAAAGGTCGAATTATACTTCTCAACTCAGACATTTAGCTCTTTTGAGGCAGCATGCATAATTAACTTATCACTGGGAGTATCAGTTCATTAGTATATCTGCTCCATGTGTTTACAGTAGCGGCTGTTGAAGAAACACCAGGAGAGGTACAGAACTCTGTACCAGGTGAGTGGCAAACCTATAATTTGGAATGCTCTTAGGTCACTAGGAAATGTAAATACAGCTCGTATTTTGATTACTTTTTCCTGGTGTCCATTAGGGACGCACTCACATATGAATACATTATTCAGGAAAGCAGGTTTCGAATAACCTTAGCTTGATTATCATGCTTCCTGCTGTAGACCTATATACTGTGATGATATTTGATGATTTGAAATTCCCAATAGTTATTCAGCTCAATCCAGTTCAGATGGAGTACAAGAAAAACACAAATAAATGTGTTTCTCGTAAATAGCAACAGTTCAAACTGACTGGTCGTGTCCCACAGCTGGTTTAGGGGTGGTGGTGGGATTGAGATGGTTTGCAGTCTATTCAAACTTAGTTACGTAGAATCAAATAAATCAAACAGTCAAAAATGTTCATGTATTACTTTTATGTAATTACTGTTGTAAAGTAGTTATTCATGTTTCCCTAGCGAACTGCAGTAACATTAACACATCAAGAAACGTGAATGCTTCATTATTGGAATTTAGGATTATTCCCTTCAACTGAGGGATATTGTTCTATATATCTTTACTGTAAATAGTTTTTGTTTCCAATGCAGAACAGAATCTTTCGATTTAAAAAAACATTTTCTTTCAGTTTCTGATTGTTCAATGTCCCCCAGTTAAAAGGGGAAGGAGAGTTCAGGCAGTTCATAAAACTTAGTTTAGTAAAAAAAATAATAATAATTTAAAAATGAAAAAAGAGAGATGAAAAGTACAGTATGAGGATGTGGAAATGTATTTCATAATTAATTATATGCCAATATTAAATCCATTTGATGCTTTGAAGGCACAACAAATTGCATTGCCAATGAATATTAGGTTAGAAAACACATTTGGTCAATTTCATATGACTTTTTGCATAAACCACTCCCACTTCCAGTGTTCTAGTCGAATACAGATAGAGACAATTTAATGACGTCTCTGTGCACATCTAGTGTCCATCTTAAATATTGAAATGATCATTTTCTTTTCTAGATCTTACTTCATCAGTGTCAACAGAGGAAGCTCAAGACTTTGGAGCTGATGCACCAGCAGGTACTGTAATATTGCTCGTATCACAGCGATCTAGAAGGTCACAGGAGCAAAATGCAGTTTTTGTTGTTAAAAATGAGGTCAAGCTAGAATGATGGTTCCAGGTGTGTTCCAGATATGTTTTTTGTCTAGAAAAATACTCCATATTTGGTAAATAAATTAAAATATTCAGTTGACTGATCTACAACAAGTGTGAACTAACTGCCATTTTTTCCAACAAACTCTCCTTAACCATCAGTGATGGACGAAGTTCCAGAAAATGGTGAAGATGAGATTGATGCAGGTCAGTGCAAGTCTGCAAGTAGAACCAAGACAAATAATGTCAATAAGAAGTTGAAACTAACAAAACATTGATTCTGTATGCATAAAACTCAAAACAGACAAGGTAACACCATGCTGTTATCAGCTGGTGGGTATTTTAAAGTTTTGGTATCTAACAAAATGTCCATTTGTGTTGCCCAGCTGTACGGATGTTCTGTCCTCCTGGTTGGTTCAGACATGGATCACGCTGTTACCTCTATGTTAGCTCTCAGATGACCTGGATCAACGCTGAGGTACCAGCATTTGTTTAAATAAATAACAGCCCTTGTAAGCTTTGTTCTTCTTGTATTACGTAAACAAAAACAGTTATTATTTTTACTAAATAAACAAACTAAATTGTTCCGATCATTATCATTAGTGAATAAAGTGACAAGTACATGTGTATGACAAACAATGTGTTTAAGACGAATGACTGAATGATCGTTGTTTCCACTTGGCTGCCTCTGTGTAGAAACACTGTGTAAACCAGCAAGCGGCACTCACATCTGTGCAAAACCCAGATGAATACCGCTACCTGCAAAGTCTGGCTCAAGTGGCTGGCAAATCAATAGCTTGGCTGGGTGGATTTTATTTCCAGGTCAGTCATTCAATTCAGATTATCTCAGATGATTCTGTTTCTATTCTATTTACTGTGAATTTTTTTTTTGATGTCTAATCTAATTTAAACAAACATAGTCTACCGTATGTAAACAGATGATTATTTTGATGGTCATCGTAAAAGTCTGTGTTCATTCCTCTAGAGAAAACTTAACTTCTCAAACTAACTTGCTAATAGGGCTCATGGCTGTGGATTGACAGGACAGGTTTCTTCTACACCAACTGGCTCTCCCCGGCCAGCACCACTCACTACCAATGCATATTCATGCGCTCAACTGGTGAGTAAGACTAGCCATGGCTTCAGTAACTGTTAAGTTGTTGGTTTATCTTTTTGTAAATTTGATATAAGGCACCCTACAGTAATTCGCTTTATTCTTTCTTTCATTCATTCATTCATTCATTCATTCATTCATTCATTCATTTATTCATTTATTGCAGGTGGCTGGTCAAATACTAACTGTGCAACTTCCTTACCATTTTTCTGTGTTCGAGACCTAAATTCTTGTAACTGAAGACCTAAGAATGGGTCGTGGATCACATGTTCAGTACAAGTACATCAGAACCAATAACTTCAGCTTTGTGGTGGAAAATATGTGAATGAAAACTAAATAATCTGTGTGTATAGACTATTAACAATCAGTATAATAAACACCGTGGGTTGATATTAACAAACAGTATAATCACTAGGATATTCATGATAACAACCTATTAAAACTACTATACTTCTACAAAATGATTTACACTACTGATATGAAATAAATTAGGTGCACTCCATGTTTAAACATGTATTAAGTCTGGGCACAGTGATGTGTGGGGAGTAACTATCCACAGGATGGCTGCAGAAACCCTCTGCCTGCCAGCTGAAGGCCAAGGAGGCCCTCCCTGTCCTACTGCAAACTCACTTATCTTAAGCTCGGCACATTTTAGGCTCCCCTGTCTCACTGCACTAATTCTAGTCCTGAATGGGCACATTTCTAACCATGGGTGGCTTCAGAGTATGCCTGGTGCAGGAGGTAAAGCCTCAGCTATAAGGGGGAGGCACTGATAACTGACCAAAGATGACACAAAACATTTCCAGGCTCTTAATACTCCAATTAAAAAGCCACATATACTGTATCCTATGGGGAGGGACATAGATGATTTAGAGTGACAAGAGGGTCTCTTCAGATGTATAAAAAAGAATGCAAAACTCTGTAACGCCAGTATAGTCTCGCGACTTGTTCAGGTTTATGCTGTTGGTATTGCACTGGCAAAATAAATCTTTTTTGATCCACACCCTGCCAGACTTCTGTAGTTTTTGAAGATTTTTCCTGGACAACCAAGAACAAAGACTTTTATTCAGATCAGAAAAGATGAGTGTTTACACTATCACAAACCTACAAATCAGACACGACAGCTTCAATAATAACTCCCACCTTAAAAGCAGCATCATTGATTACTAAACCTGAACCGGCATGGGAAACTTCATCACCAAACCAGATAGCAATGCAGACAACAGATGTACCTACAACTGACAGTTCAAATGCAACAGTCACCCACAGCAACCTCTTGAGATCACCTATTACAAACTCAACTCCAATAAGGTTTGTAAGTACAAAGTTTAACATTTAGAACAACCCCATCGACAACTACTGGACTACATAATACAAATGATACATCTACAGTTACACTTGTACCTCAAAATATAAATAAAATCACAGCCATAACTGTACGTACCACAACTAAAATACCATCTTCTTTGGCTGCCAATCCTTCATCCTCTTCAACCTCACTGCAAACTACAAATCACTATATGGATCCACAACCTCAACAGAAGATGCAACTACAAAATCATATCTACAACATCAACGAAAAGCTCAGCAACTCTCAACCTATGTAAATACCACAATAATGGCACCTTCAGCAACATCCAAATCTCTCCCCCAAGTGTTCCATTCTTGCCAGTACAAGTCTGTCTGCAATAATAAAACACAATCTCCAACTGTTCCTGTCACCACCATAAAAGCACCTACAACTCCATCTAGTGCCATGACTTCTGCTGCAGATCCAACAACAAATCCCATTAAAACCAATGAATCAAAAAACACAATAAAAGCCACAACCATAAAAATAAACTCTTCAAATACAACAGCGTTTTCAACAACCAAAACCTCATCTTCAACATCTACATCTTTAATCAAACTTCAAAAAGCAACAGCAAATCCAACTACATCACATACAACTCTGTCTCCAATACCTGTTATTCAGTCCTCAACTATAACTTTGATGATGACTAACCATGGTTACAACAGATATACCTCAGCTTGAAAGATTCACTTTAAAAGCTTTGTCTTCAACAACCATAGCGGCTACCATTACAGCAAGACCTTCAGATACATCTTAGGGCTCTGCTACAATTATGAATGCTGCCCCTGATGCTTAGAACTATGATTCAATCACTTCCCGAACTGGCTTCTCTAACCACCAGCAGCACAGCTACATCTATACAATCCAAAGCTGAGTTATGTTTATGTTAGTGTAAAGCAGTACTGAATCTATTTCAGTTCCCGTTTTTAATGTTATAGAAATTAATGTATTCTCTTGTAACTTTTAGACTGGGAAGCGTTATAATCTACATTAGACTAGTGTTTTGCACCTAAACAAACACAGTTATTTTTCCAGGCAATGCTTAAGGCCAGACATGGGCTACTTTTATTTCTGATGCTTCATATATTTATGACACAAGATGGCCAAGCCACAGAATATAAGGCAGGACAGTCCATTTCATACAACTCTGTGCACCTTGAGAACATTGCAGACATAAAACAGCCTTTTGTTGGCACAGAGAAAGGGCAGCTAGCTGGGAAACTGAATACATACACTACTGTTCAAAAGTTTGGAATCACTGAGACATGTCCTCGTTTGTGAAAATAGTTTTTTTACTTTTCACATAAATAACATCAAATTCATCAGAAAATAGTAAAAGACATAAAAGTTTTCAGTGACGTTCAGTTTCAGTTAATTCTAGTGCAGTGTTTCTAGCGTCCCAGCGATTTCTCCTTGTGTATTGATTTTAATGAACCCTGCTTTTGCTTTCTCCCTATTCGATTAATCTGCATGATCTTTAAACTGCCTTCCTGTGTACCGAACCCCGACCTGACCTACACCAAACCCTGTAGTCGCCTTCTCCTTGTTGGATTTGTTTGCCTGCCTTTGGACTGTCAATCTGTATATCGAACTCTGCTAGTAAAAGTTACTGCTTACTCCTTACCCCTGTGTCCAGGGATGGATTACCGAATGGGCCTACCGGGCCCAGGGGCCCATGAGCTCAGGGGGGCCCCTAAGCCAGAGCCTCTGCGTGAAGTCGCTGTTATGTATCTCTTATTTGTTGGCTTTATTTGAGTGTACATGCGCTGTGTTCGAAAATGTGTGTGTGCACTGTAAATCCTGTTGAGGTACAGGTGAATTTAGTTATTGTGCTGTTGTGGGGGGGCTTTTACATGTCCAGGCCCAGGGGCCCATGGTTTCATAATCCGTCTATGCCTGTGTCCTAGTCGTGCGATTGAGTTCTGTTGTCTGTCACTACACCGTGAGTTACATTGTTGGGTTACTTGAGTACCTGCATTAGTGGGTTTGATTATGAATGATGGTTTGAAATGGTCAGAAAGAAAGAGCTTTCTTCAGAAACTAGCTTTACTGTTTACGAAATTAAGGCTATTCTAAGACATTTCCAAGAAACTAAAGATGTCATAATTTGAAGACGTGAGAGGCCCTGGTGCACAAATGTGCAGGAAAGTGAAACCAACAGTCATTAGTTTCAGAAACAGTTGGCAGTTGTATTAAACAATACCTGCAATACACCAATATCATCTTCAACAGTGAAGAATGGACTCTGGAATGTTCGCTGTCAATGCAATGCCTCAAAGAAAAGGCCATACCTGAGAGTTGCCAATGAAAGTCAAAGATTCAAATGGCCAAAACAACACAAACACTGGATGAGTGTTTTAAGTTATTGGTGTTTATATCACAGAGAAGAAAAATTGTGAGGCGCAGAACACATGA
Organism: Clupea harengus; assembly: GCF_900700415.2. NCBI lineage: Eukaryota > Metazoa > Chordata > Actinopteri > Clupeiformes > Clupeidae > Clupea > Clupea harengus. The sequence goes on along the minus strand of NW_024879961.1, from coordinate 41,673 downwards.
AAAGATGCTGGAGGAGTGCTTGATGCCATCTGTCAGGGACATTGGAGGAAATGTGATGGTCTGGGGAAAAGGTGGGCAATGTGTACGGAGTAAGGGATCTTAAAGAAGGAAGGCTTTCTATTTTCCAATGGCATGCCAAACCCTGTGCATGGCATGACTGGAGTCAGTTTCATCCTACAAGAGGGAAATTTGACCCATACCGACTGGTATTCTGTCTGTAATGGATTCAACGGTGCAGTGACACAATCTCAAGCCTATTGAGCTGTTGTGGGTGCATCATGACTGTATGAAATGAAATGTTTTCCAATCAAGCCAATCCGACTTCTGGGAGGTGCTTCAGAAATTATGGTGTGAAATTCTTTAGACTACCTCAACGAATTGACAACTAGAATGCCAACAATCCTGCAAGGCTGTAGTTGATTGTAATAGGAAGCTTCAAAACTGTGATTCCAAAGTTTTCAATGTAACATATATTACTCCAACTGGCTTCGACTTTGAAAAACCTTTATTGAAAAACCATCAAAAAACAATCAAATCAAATCAACCTACAACACACGCCTACCAGAGTCCCTAATGGTAACTATTTCTTGAACCATTCTTTGAACTATTACTTTTTCCGAAAAAATGAGCTGGGGTTGCACCATTATTACAGTCCCCTAATTTTGTCCTTAGCAATTCATTTTCTTCTGAAATTATTCACCTGCAGCTTACAGACATAAATAGACATTAACATGGGCACTTTTTACTCATACTGTCAATTTGACATTGAAAAAATGTAATTGTGCTACAACATAGTCCAACTGTCTTTTTCCATTGTTTGCACAGTAAGTGGACATTTTGTCCACCCCCTGTATTTTAGAGGTCTGACTTAAACACGGGTGGCATAACTGCTCATCTGGATAGTGAACAATGAGCCCTCGGTCGAATGCCTCCTTCACATTAGAATTAAGCTTTTAAAAAGGGACAGGCATGTTTCTGCAGTACGTGGTTCTGAGTGAAGCTCTTTCCACAGCGCGTGCAGAGGAAGGGCCTCACATCACTGTGGATCCTCTCATGCATCCTGAGATTGCAGATGAGGCCAAACCTTTTTCCACAGGTGCTGCACCTATGTGGCTTCTCCCCAGTATGGGTGATGTGATGTACAGTCAGATTGCTCTTAGAAGTGAACGACTTCCCACATAGTGTGCACCTGAAGGGTCGCCCAGGAGAGGTCTTTTGGTGAGTCTGTAGATGCCGCTTAAACTCTTCTGTGGTGCTGAAAACCTTGTTGCATTGTGTGCAAGTGAATGAATCAACACGGGGTTCATCAGAGGCTGAATGCAGGTGTTCTTCTGTGGGCTGAACAGGAATAGCAGACAGCATGTCCAGTGACGGTAACACAGACGCTGGAACCCTGGGAGCCACGGGTCGGAGGCTCCTCCACACCCTTACCTGACCGAACTCATCAGTGTGTCGGGTGCTGTTTTTCCGGGGGAGCCCCCGTTTGCAATGCACCGTGTCATCCCCAGGCTCTTCCAGCGGCTCAGTCTCCACAATCACGCCGTGTGGCGAGTAGTAAGCGTCAGGGTGGGATGAGAGCCCATCTGGATAGCCGTCCCACTCTGATGACAACGTCCCTGAGATGTCTTCTGTAATGGGGAAGGATTCTGGGCAGTCATCCTGCAATAACAACAACACATTAATCCTCCATATTGTGAAATCACCTGTTTTCAAATCTACCTGGATGCTGAAACCACAAGTTGGATCAATCTAACTGATAACATACTATTTATATTTGCCCTCTGTGTGATCAGGACCCTGTTCTTCCTTTGTAAATAATAGCTTTAGCTGAGTATAATGAAATGAAAAGCGAGAAATGAAAAGATTTGGCATGTTACCAGATTATCCTGTCTGAGTGGTTTAATGTTGGAGTTGTTGTGAGGGCAACACATTATTGGGCTCAAACCTGCATACATTTCTTTATAAGTGGTGAAAATAGACTATGTTTAGGCTGCATTTTCTAAACACAAACTCCCAACAGGTATGCCCTTTCCAACAACAGAAAACTCAGCACTGGGTACTTAGTCTTCTTAAAAATGTTTATAAGCTTTCCTTCCCTTAATTCTAATTTATATCAACTATGGTGCTTGTGTATTATTTATATTTTCGTTTAAATTGTATCATACATAGGTTATACCTAACGTCATACAATATACCTGTTTTTTTTAATGTTATTTCTGTATTTATTCTGTAAAGCACCTTGGATTATAGTACGGTGCTGAATGAATGCATTTATTATTCTAATTATTATTATTATGGAGGTAGTGTCAGGACACGTTCATCCAAGGATAGAATAGATGAGGATTGTTGTTTAACTACGTATATATTATGACATATTAGGCTACAATATACTACCAGGATCCTGGCCTTCTTAGAAAGTACTGATCTGAAACAAAGTGACCAACCTCGCTCTTCACAGCACTTAGTGAGATAGCTTGCCCATCCAAAGCAGGTAGACAACTGGCTGATTGTGAGGGGTCTCTTTCTCGCTCCAAAAAACTCACTGAGAAGACAGCATGTGGAAATAAGACAGGTTTAATATGTGTTCTCGAATAGAATGAAACTCACACTGTTCATTTGTAGCTCATTCAGTAGCACCACTCATGAATTTAGAAGCTATTCAGAGGAACTCACCTTTCCCCATTGGATCTGACTCTCCACGAACCTGAAGTTCAACAGACACATCTAGAGTGCTGTTTGTATGGCATGCGTTAGGCCTACGTACTGCTCGCAGTTCGCGCCCCATCAACACCAATGAGGTCCTGAGCGCCTCATTCTCTTCGCGTAAAGCTGAGGAGCGTCTGTCAAATACTTTCAGAATATCTATCATAGCCGCTTTCGCAACCCCCTCAATGATGCCGACGATCTCCGCTTCAAATTCGCCTGAAAACATTACAGCATTTAGACGTTTATAACTTTGTATAAGAAGTTACAGCTCTTTTCAGATATTTTGTGAACTTAAACAAAGGGGCAGGATGTTCTGCGTCTCTTATTGAGAACTCAAAGCCCTTCTCTACCAATACGTTAATGGAACTCCTTTCTTCTTCTGATGTTACGTTTATGGACCAAACCAGTGTTCTTCTTCGTCTCTTTCTATTGCTTAGCTGTATTACCGAAAACTAGCTGTATTACCGCCATCTACTGGGCTGAGGTTGGACCATGTTTGGGGATTTATGAACAGCATTAATGATATAACTGTGATAAAATTGAGAAACACATTACATTCTTATTTTATCAACCAGCTGATTTCTAAAACTGCATTCAGGGGCACTAGCGTCATTCACAGTGAACGTGTTGGTAAGGCTTTTATTTTGACGACTCCCTGACACGGAAGTACTGATACAGCAGTTGCTGAAGATTTGCCATCATTCATGGATGGGCTCTACGAGTGGGACAAAAAATATATTGTTTGTTTGTAAGAAATCCATCATTTGTCAAAAAAAATGACGCATGTTGGATTTCAAACCCAGATAGCCGGTATTATAGAGGATCTTGCCAATGCCGCTGTTGCAGACATTTGTAAAGTTGTGGAGAATGGCTACGCTATTTTACACTTACAAATATCTCAAAGTCGCAAACAAAATGACGCTTTAAAGAGAAAGATACAGTTGCTTGAGGTTGAGAGGGATTTTACATCGAAATACAATCGGGATAGTCCTTCATCAGTTAATCAGACTTGTAAAGTAACTGTAAAGAAATCGTCGAGGAAGAGAGCAAAGGCAGTGGGTAAGTTTGAGGCGACTCGATGATGAGATGATACTTACAAGAGCCTGGTGTCTGTTTTGATGGATGCGTAAAATTCATGTTACAAGTAAAAAGGTGGTCTTGTGAAATTATCTTTCTTATTTGTTAAAACAAAACCGTTTGGATTAATAGCTACTATGTGGAATAGTAGCTTTGACGTATTGTGCCTTTTGGTTTAGAAAAATGAAGTAAGCATTACTTTTACAAGCCGTTTTTAAATGTTTTTATTTCATTTTTAATAGACTATCCTGAACATGAAGCTGTCGAAGTTCATCAAATTGATGGAATACCAGGGTTCAACAGCGAAGACGCCAGAAAAATACATGTATGTAAAAGCTAAGGACTAATTCTTAAATGAATGTGAAAAGTGGTTGGAGAGTGATTTAAAAAAATAAATAAATAAAACCTAGATCTGAAGGTTTGTTGGCTGAAAGAAAATAGAGGTTAATGTTTTAATTTATTGTCTTCGGCTATAGTCCAGTAGATGATTTTAATTTGTATGAATCTCATGTTGTGTTTTGTGTTAGTCTGGTCACACAGGGGGTGTGTCTCCAGATGTCATTATAGTAAAAGAAGAAAGATTAGCAGATATGGCAAACTGCACACAAGTGGATGACCTGGAAGGTAAACAAATGCAGAAAGAGATACAAATGTATTGCAGATATTTTTTCCCCTATATATTCTCAGAATTTAACTGATTTCCTTGCTGTGCTACAGTGCTAAAAACTGGAGATCGGTCGGTGGATGCTCAGCACAGCACAGCAGACATGCTGCAGCAAATGTTGGAATGCAGAATCTTGGAGGTCTGTCAGACAAGGATATCCCTGTCCGCAGTTACATTGTTTCTGTGAATACCTGTGCCAGTATGGGCTTACACACACTCACAGCGTTCGATTTGTGTCTTATGTTTGACACTGGCGACTAGAAAAACAACTGCCATTATCAGCAGTAATGTTTGAAATATGCTAAGGAATACATGGTTTTGTTTGTGTTACGTTGTAAAGTCTTGCTTGAAAGTAAATGGAAGTATCATGTTTAAATGGACAGAAGTTATTGAATGTGCACATTGTATCTCGGTGTTAAGTTGTTTGTGTTGCCTGACCTGTATTACAGAGTACTGACATTGACAGAGGTGAACGTATCAAGGACGAGAACCTGGATGCTTATATCAAAGACGATGATGACCCCCAAATATTTGAAGGTATGGCGACAAATAAGAATGACCTGCCATTTTCATAGTTAGACCCCAGGCAGTCACACGTTTTGGATGTACTTTGATAGCTTAGCCTTGATGACAGGATGCTGGTTATCTATTAAATAGGTAGCATATAGCATATAAACAATCTCTGGATTGTAAAAGTCATATCTTTGGGTTGTTCTTTCCTCCACAAACCACAGAATCAGGAACGCAAGATGACAAGAGGTCCACTCTTTCAGAAACACAGTCAACACATGACGGAGCATCGACGCCTTATGCAGGCAGCCTTGACACCATCAACCAGACTTCTTCATCAAACCCCGATCATGAGACGGACCCTTTCAACAATTTCCATCCTGTCAACTCTGTGTTCCATGATGCAAATAGCTCCAACTGTTCCTACACTTCAGCATCAGACCCACACCAAGAGAAGATATATCATGCTGACAGTTTCAGACACACAAAACCTGGAAGTGGAGCCTGTGAAACATTCATGGTTGGTGAAATGCCCTCACACAGTGCTGTTTCCACCACTCTGGAGTACAACAGCACTCAGCAGAGACTTCGTAAACAGTGGTTTGTGTGTAAGACATGTGGCAAGGTCTGCTCAAGTGGCAGTAGCCTGTTGGAGCACCAGCTAGTGCACTCTGGAGAGCGATGCTTCATTTGTCCTCTTTGTGGTAAAAGCTTCACCCAGGCTTCCAGCCTCAAAAAGCACCAGAGCATTCACACAGGGGAGAAACCTTTCCGGTGTTCACACTGCGGGAAGCACTTCTCAGATTCCAGCAACCTCCGAAAGCACGTCAGCATTCATACGGGAGAAAGACCCTTCCGCTGTAGTCAGTGCGGAAAAACATTTAACCAGTCATCCAACCTTAAAACACACATGAAGATTCACACAGGTGAAAAACCCTTCAGCTGTGAGAGCTGTGGTCAGGTATTTGCCTATAAGATAAGCTTAGTCAATCACCAGCTCAAGATCTGCCTGGGTGAGCAGAACTTGATGGGACATATGCACTTGGATCCTATGGAGAAAAGACTGGATTGCAGTGTATAATTCACTTTCAAAATGAAAGAGAGATAAATGTCTGATGAATTTGTAATATGTGAGTCTGTGAAAAGGTATTTTAGTATGTTTGGTAGATGATTTTAGGCACAGAGTTAATTTGGTGTGTTTGTAATATGCTTGTTTCTGGGTTTCATGAACAGTGACTCTCTTTCCACTCTCTTGAAAGAAGTTTGCTGGTTGAGAGGTATAGAAACAGACCCTGATGAATCCTAATGCATCACATAAAGTTTAACACTAAAAATTATTATTATTATTATTATTAATTGCTTAATGTACTTATTAAGTCTCCTAAAATGTCACATTGTATCAAGTATTGAGTTATGTATTATTATTGAATGTGTATGAGTATGTCAAATTATACTGCCACGTAACTGTGTTGTAATGGAAACATTGCCTCAAGATTACTAGGTATAACATTAAAAATGATCAAGGATACGGTTGGTGATTTTCAGAACAGCTGTGATGGGGAATAACTGATAAGGTGTAAGCTATGGGTTTCAAAACGCTAAGAGTATCACAGTAAACATTTTCTCACAGTTGCAACATATTGATATTAATATCATACATTGCTTTAAGTGATTTTATTGCCTCAAATTTAGCATACAAGCTGCATAGCGGGTAATTGGAATGTTTTACATTTTTATATTTGTGACGCTGCCAAATGAGCAATGAAACAAAGAGGATGGAAAATCCATCTTCCTGGAGAGAATTACACAGCATTCAATCAGTCTAACCTTTTGGGAATATTCTGGGTCCCGGTAAGCAGTAGGGAGCTACAGCTCAGTGGCCCAACAGGAGAATAATTGTTTATCAAATGCACATAACATATAGTGCCCCTATAGTTACAATGAGATAGGTCAATGTTTTTTTTTTACACTATGTTTACTAAATATGTGTACAGATTAACACAGAAGATTTATTTTCCCTAAATTCCATTTTTGCCCAGTTTGTTAAAGTATAGTAGGGGAGAACGGGGTTGGTTGTCACACTCATTATATCTCGCCACCAGAAGGCAATGCCTCCAGAATTTAGGTATGGAAATTTCCAGAATTGGGATGAGAGCTCACCTACATAGTCTTCTCTGGAGTAAGACAGCTGAACTTGGCGTGAGAGGACTTTTTGTGTTTTTCATGTCAAAATGAAAATATTCAGCTCAGTATTTTTCTTCTAGGCTTTTACACAATGGGTTTATAACAAAACAATTGTTACCCTTAAAAAGTGTGATGGGAAAGCTATAGTTTAGATTGTTGTTAGCTAGCTAACTAGTTGTAAGATGGTTGTTAGCCTGGATCCTAGCAAGAAATTCCATTTGGGGTTGGTTGTCACGTTCTCTTTGGGGTTGGTTGTCACATAGGCCTATTTGTTTTGTTCATGTTGTTATATAGGCTGGCCTAAAGATGTGTTTCCTGTTCATGTTCCTTGCTCATTTTGTGTTAAGATGCGTTAAGCTATGTATTTGTCAACTTGTCAATGCAATTCAAATTTCAAATTTAGTTCTGCCTTCTTTTTAAGATTTTTCCCATTAAAATAACATTGTGACAAACAACCCCATAGTGTGTGACAACCTTGGGTTGGTTGTCACAACGTGTCAGAGTGTCTTTGTTAGTTAATTACCCCTTTGTTACAATAAATTGGAAAATGAGAGGGATACACATTTCAAGCCAACACATTAGGCTTCAAATTAATGTAGGACTGACTCTTGAAATATGTTTTGATGATGAGCAATTCACACTAGAGTAAAAAGTGTGACAACCAACCCCGTTCTCCCCTACGCGGTTGGTTTTAATTTGTGCTTTTATTTTGATGTTTTAAAGTGCTCAACCGGAAATGCTTCAGTGGTTCCTTCAAATGTGTGTTTACATTCTACAGCTGACATCGGTGGACAGTAGCCTCAGTTGAAAGCAAATGTCCTCCCCAATGTCTAACCTTATTGACGTCCACGCCCAGATAGCCTCTATAATGGAGGTCTTGGCCAACGCGGCAGTGTCCGAAATCTGCAAAGTAGTGGATGATGGATACGCAGCTTTGCGCCTTGAAATTTCAAAGAGTCAAGACGAGATCGACACCCTGAAGAAAAAACTGCACATGACGAGACTTCGTTGTCGGCGCGTATGTTCGGAGAGGCATGGAGCACAGGGATATGGTTTAGGAAGGCTTTCATCACCTGGTATCCATGTGCGTGGCAGAACATTGAACCCCATTCGAAGCTTCCGTAAGTTGCCCATATTTTGTTGTGATGATATGATTTTAGTAAACTGACCCATAGCTGTGATGCGTGGTCATGGTGTGTTTAGCCCAATGCAATATTTGTGGGCCTATGTGCATTTGAATTTGATGTGTTTTTAGTTTGTAGGGTATCTGGAGACCAAATGGGAGAGATTAAAACTCCCTGGAAAGTGGGTTTGGTGCATCTAAAAGACTGTGCCTGTTTTCCTAAATAGTGCTAGGTAAAAGTAATGCTTTAAGACTGCTTATTAAAACTAGTGGTATTATTTTTGATTTACAGAGAATAGTAACAATTCAAAACCAGAAGTGGAATATGGTTGTTCCGTCTCACAAAATCAGGGTGATCGTCAGAAACAGTCCTCGCATAGTAATATGAGTACACATGGCCAGCAGCAGGTGGGAGATTTAAAGGTAAGCAACTCTTATTTAACTAAAAGGGACAAAAATTAAGTTGTTATTGTATGTCTAATGTCAACTTACTACATTTTAGTTACCAGGTGTAAGTAAACAGGCAACAGTCAAGGCCGAAGATAACATTGCAGATTTTACCACATCCAGTCTATCAAGAGGTAGGCTACGTACAAAAATGGAAAAATGCATCTTGTCACTCAGAAATTCATTACACGTATATAAAAATGTTTTTGTGTCTATGTCCATTGTCACTCCTTCATTCCGTCATGTAATTTCTTTCTGGTGCATTTTGTTTTGTGTAATGCTGTGATAGATGATGACAATGGTGGCAGTGTCAATTCATCAGAAGGAGTCATAACAGAGGAGATGACACCCCTTCTGAGATCAGACTCCGACAGGACCAGTCCCACTCATCCTCAACCTCACACCTGGAAGCACAACAGAGAGGCAGAGGAGGAGACAGAAGATGAGTCCCAGCTCAGGACTTGGCAAGAAGCTGGTCAGCCAGTAGAAAATCCTTTACTGTGGGCCCAGGAACAGAGGAAGCCAGGCGCTAATATTAACACACCAAATGCAAATTTGGACCATGTGACCTTTTCCAGAAATAGGGGCACTTCTGATAGTGCCACAAACTGTCTGCTCTCAGCTGGTTCTATAGACTGGGAGCCAGATTTGGTACTTGTTGATTCAGTGCCTATTAAACTAGAGACAGACATGAGTTCAGACTGGAACATAACAGACCATGGGAATATAATCAATAACAGCACAAGTGCCTCCAATATAACATGCCCTCCGTTAAATCACAGGAGTGAAATGCCCACCACATCACCTCACCACTTGACTCAAGCTCACCAGGTAAACCAGGCTGAAAGACTTCATCAGCTTGGCAGGGCTTCATCAGGGAGCACTGCCAACCCACCTTTCCGCTGCGGGTCATGTGGGAAAGTCTTTCTCCAGATGGCACACCTCAAGAGGCACGAACGTGTGCACACAGGCGAAAAGCCATTTAGCTGCCTTCGCTGCGGAAAGCGCTTCTCACACCGCCACCAGCTCACAAACCACGTGCGTGTCCACACAGGTGAGAAGCCTTTTCGCTGTATCCACTGTGGCCGCCACTTCACGCAGTCCAGTCACATGAAGAGGCACCTGAGCATCCACACAGGCCAGACAAGGTCCCACAGTTGTTCCTCTTGTGGGAGATGGTATACCACTCAGGGCAGCCTCATCAGGCACCAGAGGGCAGGCTGTAGTTTCATGAGCTAGCAGTGTTGTCAATCACCAGTTTTTCCGGCTGTGCCTCTAGCCCAGCCCCAAGATCTTTTACATCTCTTTTGGTCTGTCACGTTTTATCCTTGTTGAGGATTGCGTTAAAGGAACAGTCCGTGATGCTACTGAAAGATTGTTGATATTTCCGCTCAACAAGCCGTTAATGCTGCTGAGGCATGATCTGAGCAACTTTCTTTGTTTCCCGATGACAGAGCCAGGACTGTACAGGAGGTTTTTGTAGCACACAACCAGAACATACAGCTAGCAGACTGTGTGGAGCAATTTGATGAATTTGACAATGCATTTATTGGATAAGAATCACAGACTCTACCTTGAGGTATCAAATTGGAGAGCCTGGGTTTTTCCTCACTGCAAATCACTGCAATAATGTCTAACCCATGTAGAGATTTTTTACTTAGTTTTTCCTTTTTTAGTTGAGAAAGAAATGAATTTTATGTAAAAAAAAATAATTGGTGTTCTCTTGTTCTATTTCTTTATAGGAGATGGTAGATTATGTCACAATTGAAAAGAGATTAATAAAATGTTGCCTTTGAATTCAGTTTGTATTTTCATTTTGGACTTCCTAGGATTCTGGAACTCTGTAGGTAGAAAAATTACTACACTACAATAGCAACATTAGGTCATGTTCAGTTACCAGGGAGTTTGAGTAATATGGACTCTATCAGTATGTAAAATGTGCAGTTTTTGTACTGCTTCACATCAGTGTACAGCCACCACATCCACAAACTATAGTTCCCTAAATCTCTAACTCAAAATATGTTACCTTTTAGTCTATTCTTGCCAGAAATGGTATCCTTCAAGGTAACACACTTTTCTTAGGACGCAAACTATCTTGTTATTTCACTAAGGCCTGATTTCTAGCTCATTCTCTAACTTTATGCACTTCATGTCTTATTACGCACCGCTATGTGTCTAGTCACTTAAGGGACAACTTAACATGGACATGCACATGGACAACTTAACATGGAACATGGACATCCAAAGAAACAAAAGCAACGGTGAACAAAATGGCTGCCCCCCATAATGGTGGGGCAGCCATTTCTAAAAACCACACAGGGAGGCAAGCCACCATTATCCCAGGAACAGTCCGTATTAGCTGACTGGCCACCATTATCACAGGAATAGTCAATAAGACTGACCTAAACAAAGATAATGGTGAAAGATCTTGGAAGGCTAGAGAAGTTACACAAGAAAGAGGTGGGAAAAGAACCCCCATAGGGCATGGCCAATGGTTATTGGATAGACCAGACTGTGACATACAGGAAAGGACAGGAGGAGCCAGATCTCTATTAAAGAGATCTGCTGCTTCTTCCTGGTGTCGGTAAGCTTTTGCAAGAGATCATATGAGATGCTCCATGGACCAGCTCAGTAGTAGTTAACTGCTCTGAAATAAAGCGTTCAGTATCTTCACAACCTGTTTGCCTTGGGAAGTTATTTGGGACATTTTCATCTCCACAACAGGATCCCACATTCAATTCGATTAAATAAAATGCATCTGTATGTCGTCTTTATGTAGACTTTTTTCATCGTCTTTATATAGACCCATTATGATTAAAAAATATGTTTTCTGCTAACAGCAAAAAAGAATGGACTACAAAGCAAGTCACTTAGCTAATGTGTCTAAACAGCTGATCTGTTTTTCAACCCAAAAGCTGGGTTGAGGCTGTTGGCTCATTTTGTTGGGTTAAATTCTGAGTTGTTTTCTGTAACCCAGCCACTGGGTTAGTGGTTAAAGACGGTGCCCCTTCCTCTCCTCTCCACCAGATGTCACATAATCTAATCTAATGCTTAGCCTCGATTAGAGCAAACATAAAACTTGTTGAATGCCATATTAGTGTGTCATCCTGATGTGAAAAATCCATTGTCTGAAGTCTTTCTGCCTAACTTGTTTTATTTGACTGTGTAGGCTACCTGTCATGTTAATACTAGCCTAGATAATCGTTTGTTTAGCTGAGCTGTTAGGAGAAGGTGTGACTATCAACTCAGACGAAGTATTGTATTTCAATATAAACTAGCATAAGGTTTGAAGTTGCTGAGTGAAATAACCCATCTGGCTGCTGGTTTAAATAGCAATGTTAACCCAACTGGATGCATGGGCTAGGTTGACCCAGCGTTGGGCTGATTCTAATAACCCAGCGACTGGGTTAAAATAATAACCCATTTTGCTAGGTTTAAAATAACCCATTGTTGTGTTGGTTCAATTTTGGTTGTTTTCACCCCCACATTTTTTTGGAGGGTGAGTGACAACCATGAAACAAGAGCTGGTCGAATTCTCTAAATGCTTAGGAAAGGAGCTTCAATGCTTCCTTTCTTATCTCCTTTACCATAGGGTAGAATGGAGCATCCTTACAAAGGGGAAAGTATTGCCCCACAATTCCTGGCAACATCAACCCAATCAACAACTGATCGAAATGACCCACATCAATGACACCACCCTTGAAGTGTAGTCGGATTGTCGTAGCACCGCAAGTCCTTATGAAGGTAGCCTACTTCACATCTTTCCTTGACCTCATGACGTTTTCTATCAATCAAGGAAAAGTGTTAGGATAGGACAGACTATCCGATTGCAGCCCAGAGGCATGTTCAATCTCAAAATGGTGTGATCTTGTTGCTACAGTTTCCGGGTCGAATAATATATTTCCTGGGAAGGGTGTGAAATGCATAGACATATATGTCTATGGTGAAATGGGTTTGAGGTAGCCTGAAACAACCGGAAAGGGAACAACCGGAAGTGACGCTAAGCGATCGCGTTGTAAGGCAACTCGATGAAAACAAACGGTCAAAATCAGTGTTTTACATTTCCTTGTAGCAGTTCCAAGCTAAATAATTAAATAAACTTAGCAAAGGACAGCTTCACGGTTGCCAGGTTTTGACAGCTGTTTTCACCGAATTGTCAAGCCACTGCCGGATATGACGTCATATACAGCAGACGATGCCCCAATAGAGAATTGTTAAATGTAATGTTGTGTAAATAAAAGTTATATTTTTAAGTTATATCGGAAAAAAATTAGAGTATATGCACGGGTTTTGATGAGCACATAACTCACTTAATCTGCCACTGCTTTTAAGATGGAGCTGAGCAAAGGCACATAGCCCACTAAGGGAGTGTATGGGATCGTCTTTTAGGATATACGTGGTAAAAAAAAATGCGAAGCCTTTGCGTCACCATTGAGACCACCTCCCAGCACTGGCTAGAATTAACGAAAAAAAACAGCAGCTAACCTTTCCCATTTCAACTATTATCTTTATTCTTTATTTTTGTAATCTTCCATAAGGAATTTGTTTTGAAGGCTGACAGAGACAACAATGTCTCACTCTATGGATTTTCAGACGCAAATAGCCTCTATTATGGAGGTTCTAGCCAACGCAGCCGTGGCAGAAATATGTAAAGTTGTTGACGATGGCTATGCCGTCGTTCAATTGGAGATGTCTCAGAACCACAAAGAGAACGAATTTCTGAAGAGAAAGCTAAAACTGATGGAGCTTCAGATTGCCAAACTTCGTGCAGAACGAAGATGTCAAGACGGGGCCCTTCTGAATCGATTCCATGGTGTGCAATTACTGGGCAGACAAAACAGAGAGAGGGCTACTTCAGGTAGGCTACCGCGAGTGATCTTGCATAATACATTGTAGTAGCCTAAAATATGTAGGCCTATTTAATCTTAGGTGAAGCGCTGGATCATGAGTTTAAATGCAGTTATCACGGCCCACCGAATACAAATTGTGTGGGTATTTATATAATCACTTTCGTTTTGGTCATTGTGATGTACCGCAGAGTCAACGATTGAAAGTGAGTACATGGGTAATAGGCATACTATACTTATGTGTAATCAAAGCAATAGCCTTAATTCATAATCCATTATTTGTCCCGGCAAAGTGGGAGAGTGATAGAATCAATACCTTTTGTGAAACACAGTTCCATTCCTGAGCATTGAGGTTGCCAGATAAACAGTCAAAGATTCACGGCTGATACCAACTGTGAATGAAGTAAGGTTTAGGCCCTAAAGCTTAGATAATGTGGCACTGAATTATCCATTTTTTACTATACCCAGTCTACACTGTATTGACTTCCTTGAGCATATGTTTGTATGTATGCATCAGTTATTATAAAATGTCAAGTTCTAGCTGTGGTTGACTGTGTCTGCTTCCTTTGGGATCTGACTCTGACAGGAAAAATTCTAACAGTTATGGCATTTGTTTTTCCTAATTGTCTTGATCAGCGGCAGGTTTGTCTGTGAAGGGTCGCATCAGGAGTTTGGATGTTCGTGCTCATAGGCCACCTACAGAAGCGCCGATAGAAAAGTCCTCACGTGTAGTTGACAGCAATAAAGTCGGGGTAAGTGAGAGGTCCCTCCTATGAGCTTCTTCTGACACTCTTTTTATCTGTGAATTTGATTGTGCGTTACAAGACAGTGCACTCATTAAACAGAGATGCAGAAAAATACGAGTGTGTTTGATCATTTTACTCCTAGCCAGATGATATGGAGGAGGGAGAGCCAGATCTGCTGATCATCAAAGAGGAAAAGCAAGAGGAACCAAAGAGCCTTGATCAAGAGAATGGCAATGAAGGTAAGGAGTTTAATGCAGAACATTTAAAAACTTGGAACAAACATCTAAAGCCAAAATGATGCCTTTGGTCTACTGTAATTCTACTTGTTTATACAGATCAGAGTGGCATGAGACAATGTGCATGATTTCCCAAAGCCCTCATTGGGAACACGTTTTCTCTCTTTGCAGAAACAGCTCCATGTCTCCAAAGTGCCTATGATGTTGATGCACACTTCCTGCCTTCTGCAGTCCCTGTAGAGCCCAGGACCAGACATTCAGATGTGGAGGTCAGTGGATCAGACTCCCTCCACAAGTCAGAGGCTGAGTCTGAAGGGCTAAAGCACAGTCTGCAGCACACTGGATCTGAGCACAGTACTAAAAGACTGAATCATTCAAACACTGCTCAACTAGTCCATAACTGTCCAAGTCCTTTGGCATTCCCTTTAAATAAAGAGTGGACAGATTTGGGAGTCATTGCTTCATCTCTTTGTCAAGCCACTGAAACAGGCACCTCGTGTCCCACGGAAAGACCAGCCGGAGTAGGCGATGGTTATAGCATAAGTAGCCCTTGTTCTTCAGCTTCTGAAATGCAGCCTGATGTGATTGTGGTTGAGCCTGAAACATCAGGGCACTCTGTGCAGAGCAGTGTCAGTTGGAGGCAGAAGGTGTTGTCCGGTCATGAGAAAAGGACAGAAATCAGGCCGGGAATTAACAGTAAAGCACAAGATTTTGTAAATGCTAGCGTACAGCAGTGTCATGACACACGTAGAGAGAACATGACGCAGCCACAGTATGTTTCTACTAGCTCCTCCTTGGATCAAAGCCATCCTCAGGGTTCTGGGCTTTGTCCTGTAATGACCACAACAGTAGGTGAGCGTGTGGAGGGGAATTTGAAAAATTTCATCCAGTCAAAAGAAAGGTATCACAATCTAGTTGTTGAAGCTCAGGCCAGAGATGTGCCTCTCAGTGATATTAGAAGCACCTTTACTCTGCCACGTCCATTTGGGTGCTCGGTATGCCAGAAGAAGTTTGTAACAGAAAAGGACTTGAAGAAACACCAGGCCATCCACAGGAGGGCAAAGGCCTTCCCTTGCTCGCTGTGTGGGAAGAGTTTTGTGAGCGCAAGTCAGCTACATATGCACAAGAATGTCCATACAGGGGATAAGCCATACAGTTGTCAACTGTGCTGGCGAAGGTTCTCTCATCCCAGCAACCTTAAGAGACACCAAAAGCAAGTGCATTAGTACTGTATCAGTAGAGCATTTATAACACTGTGTTTTTTATTTCCTTTATAACATTATTTATGCATTGTTTTCTGTGGGATATATTAATTAAAGACACATTTAAGTGATTGCTGTAAATATGTTTTTAGATTTTATATAAATAAAGCATAAAGTTTGCTTCTGATTAAGTTTTATCTGTTGCATTTCTATGTTACAAATCACACAAGCACCGATTTAGGTTGTGTCTGAATATGTATGCTGGGCCTTTAAATCTCTAATGAATATATCCTTAACCATGCACAGGCTGATCACTCTGGTGTGCCATGTTTGGGGATTTGGAGGGGGAGTCACTGTGATGACTTTAAATTCATTTTTTGAGAGTATCTGGACAATTTGCAATATTAACCTAATCCTATTAACCTTAACGAACATGTTTGGAATAGGGCACAGCAACAAATAAGCTTTCCATACAATACTGTATAAATAAGATGGTTATTTCTGATAAATGTTCAAGGTATACTGCATGTTATCATCTTGGGTTGGATGTAGCATAATGATACTTCATTTTTTTCATTGATTCACAACATCATTTTTCTTTTTCCAGGATAAAGTCCTGGATGATAGGAAGACCATAACCAAACCAATTAAACAAGAGAATACAGAAGAGACAGTAGGCATCAGTGAAGGTTCTAATCAACCAGGAGTCAGTTCAGAAGGTGAGTGTGGGGTAAAATTACTACCTGGGACATCAAACAGTATTTTTGACAGATGGCAGTGAAATAATATATGTATATATACAGTGTATATGTTTTGGAACACACCAGTAATGACATGAAATCTATTTCAGCAGAAGTCTGCCATGTTGTTGAGGTCAACTTACCAGACAAAGCCATCCAACCAGAAAGTAGCAAAAATGGCATGAGGCAAAGACCGCAACTTGCAGGCTCTAGGGCTCTCTCCATGTCACAGCACAGTCACTCTGACTGGCCTTCTTGTTCCGCGGGGCCTAGTCTAGACCGCTCGTCATTCCACCACAGCAGCAGCCATGGCCACGTCCATGGAACCATGGGTGAGCTAAGCCCAGGACATTCCGACGAAAAGCCAGATGTCATAATAATAGACCCAACTCCGGTTAATGAGGAGCCGAACACGCAGCCCCAGTGGCTCAGTGATGCACGGATGCAAAGAGCAAACAAACAACCTCAGTTCTCTAGACAGGAATACGCTGACGCAGCTATACAAGGGCTGCGAGATGAAAGAAAGGGCTGTAACCCACCTGCCCAAAGGGAGGGGGTAAATGTCTTTGATTCAGAGTCCTATGCAATGGATATAAACACGCTCGGGACTTACAGTGATCTGTGTGCTGGCCTTGATAATTCATCTGGTGGATCACAGGGGCAGCATCTTCCCTGGGTGCTATCAAACTCAGAAGACAATGCCACCTCTTCTACCATGCACTCACAAAGGAGGGGCAGGTCTTTCAGCTGCACTCTGTGTGGCAAGCGCTACATGACTGTCAAACAACTCAAAGTGCACCAGAAGGTCCATGCAGGGGAGAAGCCCTACAGTTGCATACAGTGTGGCAAGCGATTCATCCAGCTGTACAGCCTTAAACGGCACCATAGAGTGCACACTGGGGAGAAGCCTTTCCGCTGTGTGCAGTGTGGAAAGCAATTTGCTCACTCCAGCAACCTCAAAGTTCATCAGACTGTCCACACAGGCGAAAAGAACTTCCATTGTGCTCAGTGTGGGAAAAACTTCTCTTTCTTGAGTAATCTTATCCGACATCAGGCCATTCATGAAGCAAAATAACTATTATTTCCCATTACTTGCATTTATATTAGTTTATTCAGCTTATTCAAATCATGGAAATAGCAATGTTGTAAGGAATAATAACATTTTTAAAATTGTATTTATGTGTGACTGCAAAGAATAAAGCTTGTCGAAAGTTGTAGTCTACTTTCCTTTTTTTTTTTATCTCAAAAACATAATCATCCCATGGGTTACGGAGCAACTTTCAGGAGAGTTACGGTATTCGTCACGGTAACTATCCGGAAGCGAAAGGGATAGCCTGAACGGGGGATTTGATCTGTAGCCTTCATGGAATAAAAAGGCTTTGTTATTCTTCAAAAATGTCTAATTGTACAGATTTCAACTCGCAAATCTCCGCAGTAATGGAGGTTTTAGCAAATGCTGCAGTAGTGGAAATATGTAAAGTTGTTAATAAAGGCTATGCTGTTTTGCGACTGGAAGTGACCAGAACCAAGAGAGAAAACGAATCACTGAAAAGCAAATTAAAATCAATAGAGCTTCTTCTTTCTCAAGACGTAGACAACGGGACAGGAGCGACTCCAAAAAAGAATCGAGAGCATACCATAGAACAAACGTGTGACTTTACAGGTAAATAATAGTTCAGTTTTTCTCACCAACGACATGTTTTCTCAAAACAGATTAATATAATTTGACCTAAGCAGCTGTGTGGCCTAATCAGCGTTTGTATTCTCTAGATTTGATAAGACCATGTTCCGTTAGGCTATATTCATTTGTGGATGACGATACTTAACAATCTTTACAGTTGGAACTAGACAGACGCCTCCTGGAGAGAAAGAAGGCTGTTCGTTTCATGATAACCTGAGCTCCGGGCAGTCTTGCATTATGGTTGGTGGAAAACTTCTAAAACTTATTTGTTTCACCCATGTCTGCACATATACACTTCCGTTCAAAAGTTTGGAATCATTCCGGAAAAGTCTAACATTTGTCTGATTCCACACTTTTTAACATAATGTATGTCCCACATCTAGTTAGAGATTGTAACTAATTCCTGACTAGTAATTACCTGTTTTGCCTTTTTAAGCCTGCAATGAGTTCACCAACACACTCTCAGGTTCCAGTTATAAAAGAAGAGATGATTGAACAAAATATAAGAAGTCACGAGCAAGAAGATGAACATTACAGAAATGACAGTAAGTGGGATGTATAATACGCTTACAAATGACTGTTAATGATAAAAAGAACTAAAATAGTGTAACATTTCCCTACACTGTATGGACCAGGTGTCTCACTCTACACCACATCTCCAAATGCTCCTGATGTATATTGTTATATTATATATTATATGTCTTATATTTTTTTTAATCATATGTGACGGTTGATCAAGCTCAACAAGATGTTTCTTACATCTTTGCACAGAACTAAGAGTCCTTATTCTAAGAGTCCTAAGGCAGATTTTGCTGTGTGTTTGACTTTCTTTACACAGATACATCTAAAGCCAGAAAAGGGGAAAGCTCATCTTTGCGCATAACATCTGTTGACCTTCAGGATCTCCTGAGCACAGATAGTAGACATCAAAGCTCTGATCTGGAGACCCCTCTTCCGCCTGCTGACGAGAGAACCCTGTGTCAAAATGAAAGACAGTACAGTCCAGAGATTGAAATAGCTCCTACCTCCAGCCAAAGTAGAGTCATGTCATCTCAAGAGAATAGTTCCCTGTCTCCTCACACAGACCTTGAGCTGATATCCAATGCAGTCCAGTCAAGTTCTTTTAACAGCACATCGTCTCTGAATTTCATTGGATGGAGGCCTGAAATACACATTGACTCAAGATCATTAAAAACAGAGGCAGGTGACTGTGCATGGAGGGAGACAAGCTCTTTTGATTCACAAACTAAAAGGTGTAAAGTGGGCATGATTGGGATAGGCGAGCCCAGTGACCTGAATTCGCTCAGTTTCAAGACTGGTGAAGACACTCAAATGAGGCCTGAATATGTAGGCCTAGATTTCAGTACATTACCTGATGTCAGTGAAATATTCAATGCAAGGGTCAGCAAGAGCCACCCAACATTGAGAAGGGAATTTCAATCGTTGCCAGGCTATGAGGACAGTTTTGTTGACTTCGGAACCACGTCTCACCACAGACTGGGAGATGCTTCCAGCTCTCCTGATGATACTGGGCCCCCACAACCTGGTCTGGATGGGAGATTGTTTGGCTGCAGTCAGTGTGGTAAACAGTTTTCTCATCTCCATCAGCTGAAGACACACCGAAGAGTTCACACTGGAGAAAAGCCTTACAGCTGCCCTCAGTGTGGAAAACGCTTCTCCCAGTCCAGCCACATCAAAAGACACATGACGGTTCATACTGGGGAGAGACCATTTGGCTGTGGGCTATGTGGCAAGAGGTTCTCCCAGTCCTGCAGCCTGAAGGTTCATCAGAGGGTGCACACCAACATCAGACCATTTAGTTGCACTCAGTGTGGTAAAAGTTTCTCAGTTCTGAGCAATCTTGTAAGACACCAGACCATACACATAAGGAACATAACTGATCCTGGAACTCTAAATATTTGATCGCTTTTAGTAGTTATGGATGAGCTTTATAATAATATTCATTATGTTGGAATGATGGTTAATGCTGTTTCAAATGCATATTATTAATGTTCCAGTATGATATCATGTGCAATTGTTGTGTCTTCAGCTATTTGAGGAAATATACATCATCACATGGTGAAAGATGAAGGTGAGCATGTTTAAGTAAATCAGTAACAGTGCTATTGCTATATATTTGCCCTCTAATAACATAGTTTGACCTCAGACATTCCAGGTGATTATGATGATACAAAGATAAACAATTGTAACTGTATTTATATAACTGTAATTATATTTCATGTTAATGTGATAAAAAAGTAATAATCCTTAGCCTAATTTACTTAGACTACAGTGCATTATATTCTGTCTTCGACATACCATAAAATATTCTACATACTACCTTTACATTTTGACTATTTGTTATAAAGTCCATTAAGGCTACACTCAGGGTTAGGATTCATCCTCAACATTTACTGTAGAGGAACATTCAATCAGAGAGCATAAAGCACCTTATTAGCACCTGCTAATCTCAAAACAGGAGACTTCTTGACCATGGATGGTGACTGAAAGGGGGTGAAGGATTCAATATTAGCACACAGTAAAATGGGATGAGAAGTACTTCTTTCTTTTTGTATAGTAATATTGGGAGAAAATGGGTTAGATGATGTGGTAAATGCATCAGATTGTGTGTGTTAAGTCCAACCTGAATACATCAAATGTAGTATTAATTACAAAGTTGTGTTTGAGAGATGTGTGTGTTCAGTATATACAAGTCAGACACAAGCAAACACTGTTAAATTATTAGGCGACTTAAATGTATGACATTCTTCTATTTTTGAAACACTGAGAACAGGATTCAGATTGAAACTATTGACACCACCATACAGACATCTCATCGTTGTGGTTTGGAATGGTCTGGGAAGTTTTTTGTTAAATGCTTTGAAATGTTTTGCGCCATGAAACTGTCTTCCCGCAGACTCCCTTGGTCATAAATACAAGAACACAAAAAATGGACATGATCTTACCTACCATGTGGGTTAGGGTTAGGGTGTTATAAAATATCTTGGAGAACCGCAAGCAAGAAAACAATTTAGCAATATATCATGTGTTGTTTTATGTTCTTGAATTATAATACAATAGTTTAAAACACTTGCTATACATTTTTTTATTTAAATTGTTATTTACGTAATAACTTGACACTTGGAGTGTGTGTGTGTGTGTGTGTGTGTGAGAGAGAGAGAGAGAGAGAGAGAGAGAGAGTATTTCTTACCATGTCACAAAACACATCACTTCATTGAACCAAATAGAACAATTACACTATTGGAAACAAAGACACGTGGCTAAGCCAATGCTTGGTTTATTACAGAAAATGACAGACAACCTTTGTATATGATACTGTGGCTGTGAATTTATCAATTACAAACTCTGCAGGCCTACTACAGATCACATAGCCTACTAAACAGTTGTCTTCCCAACCAGTGTGGGGCAATATACAGGATAGTGCCATGTAACTAACAGACAGTGGGACAACCAGGAAGATAAAAAAAAAAACATAGGCAACCAGTTTCGTGGAGCTAGCGACAATAAGCAACAGTCCGCGACATTAGGCGGCAATATGGCGTCGAAAAGCGTCAAAAATAAAAGTCAACTTTAAAATCTTGCTTGAAAATCGTTTGACACATTTAAAAGATTTGCACGGGATATGCCTTTTTTGCCGCCAACTAGTCTGGATAAATATGTGCATATTGCATCTGCGAATTTGGTCATTTTAGCAGTCATCTTCCAAATAACCATGGAATGAGATGGTAGCCTATTACGTAGGCTACACAACATTACTTTTTTTGTTGTTTGTTATCATTTATTTCTCCAATTAATCTATCGTTCATCACCACATCCAGAAAGTTGCATTTCACACTAAGGGCCACATAGCTGATGAAAAAAAAGAAACGTTTTATTCATACTGTTTCCGGATACACCTACACAAGTGCTATTAAAGAGAAGCAAATAAATGACAATTACTCTTTCACTTTGAAACCTTTGACTCCATATCAGTTAGGAAGACATAGGGGAAGGCACTGTGTATTTGTACATCTGTAGGCTGTTAGCTGTAATATTGTTTCTGACTCAGTTGAGGCTTAACATGTCCTAGTACCCACAAAAGGACTTCAGAATCATAAATAGAATTATTGCCAAGTAGGTTTCCACATACAAGGAATTTGTCTTGGTTATATGACACAAATAAGTTAAGTGTTCAAATGGGGAAGACAACAACAAAAATTCCACAAAAGAAACATAAATATAGACAATAACAATATCAATACAAATTTAGCCAAAGCCAAATATGTATGCACATATGAATTTAAAAAGAGAATCTTGAACATGTTCAACAGTGCGGATGAACGAATGCTCTTGTCTTTGGCAGTGAAGGCAGTGCAACAGAAGGTGGTGGAGCAGGTTAGGATAGACTCAACGATGGCAAAAGTGCACAATCATGGCCTTTGGCAGGAGGAACAACTTCAGCAGACTCAGGAAGTTCATCCTCTGCTGAGCCTTTTATGTTATGCTCAATTCAGGCATTAATGACTATATATTTTCTATATGTTTTCTAAACAAATACATTTCTGTAGACCTAGTGTATGTGAAGTTACTGTTTTTTTTATACCCAGGTACCTACAAAGGCATTTCAGATCTCAATATCTGTACAATTTTTTCTAAAAGGACCGACAGAGAGTTAAAAAGTGCCATTTTTGTGTTCCCTATTTCAAATAAACATGTATACACAATACATACACAAACATACACATAAAGTATTTATATACACTCATGACAGCTGGTGGCAGTATCTGTAGATCTGTCTACATTACATGAAATGTTATTCACATGTAAAAAGACAAAAAAAATAGTTGAGAAATTAAGGCCTGTTTAGTTGAAAGCCCTCTCACTATGTAACGGTACAGGCCACAAGTGGGATGTTATTAGCACCGGACAAAACAGACGACAAGGTTAATAATAAAAACACATGTTCTACAAGTGGACACAGAGAGATTCACATGGCTTTTCACAAGCTACTATTTAATAACATAAAGGAAAAACAACTGAGGTGGAACATGTTAATGATCTATTTAACACTGCATTAACATTAAGGAACACTTTTAAAAAAATGTGTAAACACAAATGATAGCAATTTCTCAGACCAATTGCAATTATAACAATGACAGAGCAATTTTACAATGACATAAATAGATAAAAGGTTGTTAGGCTGTAATGAACATGTTTCACATCTGATTACTGAATTTAAATTGAGCATAATCTAATATACTGTATATATAATTAGTATTAGGATTAATATCGAGTTTACTGGACAGCAAAACTAGGGACCCAAAAGGAAGGATTGCTGTGTAATTCCATCCACCGACACTGGTACCTACAAATGCCACACAATTTGATGTTAATCAGTATAAGCAATTAGGCCTAGTGTATGTGATTTGGCTGGGGCTTATCAAGCCCTGGTACCCCCAAAGGCAATTTAGGCCTAAATCTCTATATTTCCATGAAGTATCCCCATATCAAGGATGCACAATTTGTTGTTTTCTCAGTCACACAATTTGAAGTTCATCAGCAGGTGGAATGACTCATGTGTTCAAACAACTTTTATCTTGTGGGTGAAATTTTGGATTTGTCATTTCCCAGACATTTTGGGAGGAAACTAATTACTTTTTTTCAGCTGAACAACACATATAGGTTCTTTGCATTTAAAAAAAGGCATTTCAAGCTTTTTTTTTAGTTTGGTTTGTATTTTACCACTTCTACGTTTACTGTTTTGTAGCACATACAGTTTGTTTGTCAGTTAAATGAGCATTTACTTCTTCATTTTTGCCACTGTATAATTCAAAACGAATTAATACATTTCGACTCTTATTTTGAAACAATATTGATTTTTTTTTGTGTGTGTGTGTTTTTTTTGGTATTGTCGCTGGCTACACTCTGCTTGCAAACGTAGCTCCTGACTCAGTTTACTGTCAAATTCTGTTTCAAGTCGTGCGTAAGCGTTAGTCAGGAGAAGGCCGTTTTTAATGCAAGGGTAGCCTATATCAAGCTGATTCCACTGGTATCGCTTGTTACCCTGAAACGTTACAATGACAAACAACATCGCTTTTAAAACACAGATCGCTTCCATCATGGAGGTCTTGGCCAACGCGGCGGTAGCAGAAATATGCAAGCTTCTCGACGACGATTATGCGGTGCTTCGTGTGGAAATTTCGCAAAGTCATAACGAAAATAGGACATTAAAGAGAAAACTGCAAACGTTGGAGCTTAAAATGGCCAGAGAACGCGCAGAAAGAACAATACGAGAACGTGTACCGAACGCTCGCAGTGGGGGAAGAACTTCCGTCATGGAACGAAACAGAGGATGGAGAGGTAGGGCGTGAAAGAAAACCTTTAAACTCTTCCTTCGAAACGCACACAGGAGACATAATTGAATTGTATTATGCATTGTGTCGGGAGTTGGTTGCTCCAAACTATTGGTTATTGTTCTCTGAATAATAATAATAATAATAATATTATTATTAATAATAATAATAATAATAATAATAATAATGAATGATCCCACAGTAGAGCAAACATTTAATTTACCCCCGTTGCAGGTGGTGGTAATTTCGTAATCAGAGACAGATTTCTTGCCAGTCAAGGAGAAAGTTCGTGGAGAGGCAGAAGATGTTTCACAGAGGATCCACCCACAAAGCGGACCAGTGAAATGGAAGAGGTAAACAAAACCCCATGCATTGCGAAGTAGGCCATTTGATGTTGTAGGTCTGTTATTGTAAGTGCTCGGCAAGATAACAACCCCAATATCCCAGATAGATGCTGGTCCACCGGTGGATTTTGGTGGGCACCCCACTGGTGGTTTGACCCTTCTGGTCTGCTCTCCGAGTTTTGTGCAACTGGGCGTGGACATAACAGTGTTAAAGATAAATTATAAAAGTCATATCCTTGTAATTGTCTATTTACAAATAGCAGATGCTAAACAGAAGAAGTTCATGATAGGCCAACTGGAAGGCTTTCAAGGTGAAAAAGGTTGTGGTCAATTAAAGACTTGTTACGCACTGGTAAGATCTGTAAAAAAAAGGTTAAGGGTTGGTGAAAATGACTGAAGAAGTATTAATTTGTAAGAAAAAAGTGAGCGGGCTGCCAGCTCTGGCCTCACTGGGCTGACTGGTTCTTCTGGCCTTTTGCCATCAGGGATGTTTGAGGAATAGGACATTTCAGAATGAAGTCCATCCGTAATTTAACAGATTGCTACTGAGACTATAAATACCGTTTGCCAAATTATAATGGGTGGATTTTCTTCAAGCAACCCAAACGATGTGCATGTCTGCTGAACATAGTGAAAAAATAACAAGTATGACTAATTTCACACTAATTTATTATTGTTCAGAAAGCAGGAAAAAGTCTTCTTCATTCTGTGCTTTCTAAGCAGTCTGGAGATCCTGTGATAGCTAAGGTGTTTCAAGGCCAGGTTTCAGAGTCAACATGCTGCATCAGTTAGTTACTGGACTTATTGTCCTACAGGAAACTCAGTTGACTGACCCTAATGTAGATGTGGAACTAGAAACTATGCGTCTAGAATTACCGTAATCCTCTCTTGACTCACACAGGTTGGTGATATGGTGAAAGTTCTTCATCCAAATTCACAAAATGATACTGTTGCTTTAGCATGTCATAAATCCAGGCTTTGGGTGAAAGCATGCAGTGTAGTAAAATGTCCTTTTCATCAGCCCACAGTTATTGAGCTGGAAGACCCAGTTGTGCAAATTAAGCAGGAGATCCCAGAGGCTGTCCTGCACGAACCTGAGGAAACATCGTGGAAAAGTAAGAACTGAGAGTACCATCATCTCCATTGTCGCTCATCTATGCTATGTCATAATCAATTGTATATAGATATTTGATTGATTGATTGATTGATTGATATTTATTTTGTCTTTATTTTTGTGTTCCTACCTCTAGGAGTACTGGGCCCTGTCTGTGATGGAATGGTCTCGCACACCGTAAATGCTGAACCTCTGGCGTCACCAGCTGAGCAGACCGGGAGCAGGGAGAATGTTGTGGAGGTCAGTGGATCAGATGCCGTCCTGAAGGCTGAGATTAAGACTGAGGCAAAGACTCAAAGCATTAACCAGAGACCTGAACACACAAGAACTAAAAACACTGGCAACACACACAGCCCTGAGTGTTTAGTAATTCAGAACCCACAGACATCGGTGACTACAAAGGAGAGTGACCCAGGAAGCTCTGTTACTGAAACACAGTCGTCCGGGCTGATCAAACAGTCTGTCCCTTGTACAGATGGGTTTCCTGACTTTTTTGGGAGGCCCCTAGATGGTCGAGAGGAAAGACTTGAGGTTGCGATTCTAGATTCTTCTGTTAAGGTTGAGGAGTATGAGCGTCTGCAGAATGTAGATAATCACTTAAACAGTATGATGGCCGAGTATGAGAGTTATGATACCAGTTCCTCATCGTTTGGCCTTGGAAGTAATGTGCCAGTTGCTAATATGGATTTGTCAGATGCTCACACACAGGCACGGTATAATCAAATATACACTGGTTCTGAAATTGCAAATCTAGCGGTGATGGCATCCAAAGACAAAAGGTTCTTCTGCAGCTTTTGCAATAAAAGGTTCAGCTGTCCCAAAAAAGTGGAGATCCACATGAGAGTCCACACAGGGGAGAAACCCTTCAGCTGTACCCAGTGCCGAATGCGGTTTGCCCAGGCTGGCAACCTGAAGAGACACCAGAGGGTCCACACAGGGGAAAAGCCGTTTGGCTGTAGTCTGTGCGAGAAGCGCTTCTCCCATCTGCACCAGCTCAAGATGCACCTGAAGGTCCACTCTGGGGAGAGGCCCTTTGGATGCCCTCACTGCACTCGCAGGTTTTCCGAGAAAAGTTACCTGCGAATACACCTGCATAAAAGCCATTCAACAGTGGAGCCTGAATGAAGAAAAAGGGTTAACATTGTTTTTAAATGTGGTCATCCCAGTGATCCCCCCCCCCATGGAGAGTTAAAGGTGCAGTCCTTGATTCTGGCAAAGGTTTGTTTATATATTTGATCAAAAATCGAAAAACACAACCCCCTTCTGTGCTCACGAGGCAACATGTTGATTGGCTGGTTGAGTGTATGGCGTGGTCCGAGCCACTTTGTTTCCCATTTCCAGAGCCTGGACTGTGCACATTTTTTTGGAATGGAATAGACAGCTAGAGGAACATGAGGACAATTGTGCTGAAGTCAACGAAAAGTACAGTGTATTATAATCAAGGACTGCACCGACATATGTAAACATGTTACATGTGGGATATCCTGTAGTTGTCAATTATCAAATGGCATCTTGAAGCAAATTATCATTATTTATTACACAGAACAGAAAGTTAGAACAGTTTCATGTATGTTTACTCACATGAAAGCACTTGTTCATTGTGTTACTATATATTGCCAAACACTTGTATATTGCACGTGAAAACAGTTTTAAATAAAGATTGTGTTTTATCTGTATTTCCTTGTTTTTGTCTTCACCTTAATGACCACTTGTCATTTTATTTATAGGCTGAACTACTTTAACAAATTATTTACACCATTCAGTTTCTCGACTTTATCTAGATTCTACTGCAGTGATGCCTGGACACTTCCTAGCTTACGTTTGGGTTAGCAATAACTAACAAGATGGCGTATGGTTGTATCAATATTATGAAGTCACACAATTTCTTGAGTGGTCTTTGTTGCATGGTATTAACACAACTTATGATCTATTTCAGGCAGTGAAAGCAGATCTTGACCTACCATTGTCTAAGATGGAGGGACGTGACGAGAGACAAGTAGATGCAGCATCATCTTTTAGCCTCACTGGTTTCAAAGAGTCCGAACTCACAATTAACAACACAATGTTTACTTCAAGCTCCAGAGAGGAGCTCAGCGTGCCTCCACCGATGGAACACCGTGCTTTCAGTGTGAGTGGATAGAAGACTGCTGGATAATTATCCAGTGGAAGGTTACTGTATTTTATACAAATTTGTCTTGTATTAAAAATATGGTCACACAGCTTAGTTTATGCTTAGTTATGTCTTATTGTAACATATATATATAGTGCTGTTTTTATATCTTTGTGTTAAAACAATATATCTTGTATTCTATTTTAGTCTGTGGTTAAAATGGAATTTGAAGACGCCAACTTGTGCGCTGAACTAAACGGACCAAGTACCTCTGGTGAGATGCAGCTTTTGCCCTTGGAGATGCTACATTACAGCCCAATTTATGGCAACCCTAACCCTAACCTTTAATTCTTCACTGTGATCATTCTTTTTTTACTATTTTTTATTTATTATTATTTTGCTTGGTGTTTTAAAATATTCTGCCTTTTAAATTGAGACAACAGAAATTCAAACATAGGTATATTTATTATATTATGCACAATTGTAATATATTGTATTCATAAATAAATAAATAAATATTGGGACCTTTTCATTCAAACCCTTCCCCGAACTAACATGTAGGTTTTTGTTGTAAAAATTGAAAATGTTTACAGACCTAATATAACATAGCTTGCCACGAGACCTACCATGAAAAGATAGTATTTCATAGTTTTCTTGCGCATGCTGTTTAGATTTCAGCTATTTGTATAGGGCTCAAGCAGGCAGAGATGGAATAGAATATACAGGAACTTTGGCTAATCGTGTGTGCATCATGCCTGCTGTTTACCTGTTGTCCTGGTGCCTCTCCTTCATATTATTGCTCCCTTATCTCTTGTAGCGGGCCATTGGTCAGGGACAGTTGGTGTGGAATGGAATTCTGGTATGGCATCTGGGCAGACTGAGGATCATGGAAGCACAAGTAACACTTTGGAGGTCAGTGGATCAGACCACACTCACAGATTGCAGACTGAAAGGCTGTCATGTGCAACTAGTGAACTTAGATCAGACAAAATGACTTGGGAGATGAGGACTTCCAGTATACAGTGGGAGATAGACACTGAAGGTCAGCCAGAGGGTGTTGCACCACAGTCGGTTTCCATTTCAAGACCATCAGATGGGCACAGCTTGCCATCTTTGGGAAGTGAGAGGTGTCAGACTGATGCACTGGTGAAACACACTAGTGACCATGGGCCTCAGGTTACCAAAAATGACTTTTTAGCTGAAATGTTAAGTTTCAGAAGCTTTGAAGCCCCTAGGAAAGACACACACACGGCCGAAAGGAAGATTGCTACAGAGAAACTTTTTCCGTGTTTGCTTTGTGGTCGAGCATTCAAGTGTCCTAAGCAGGTGGAGATCCACCATCGAGTGCACACAGGCGAGAAGCCCTTTCGCTGCACACTCTGCCCTGCCAGTTTCTCGGTCGCTGGCAACTTGAAACGGCACCAAAGGGTTCACACAGGGGAGAAGCCATTCAGTTGTCCTCAGTGTGACAGGCACTTCTCCCTACGACACCAGCTCAAGAAACATCTGAGGTGTCATTCAGGAGAGAAGCCATTCAGTTGTTTGCGCTGTGGCAAGAGATTTGCGGAGAAGAGTTATGTGCGACTTCACCTTCAGAGATCACATTCTGTTTGCATCTAATTAGTCACCTGATCAATAAGTGGTCTGGGTAGAAACGGTTTTACACCAACTTTTTCATATCAGCAACAAGGGGCAGTTTTGTGTAACTTAATACCATGAACCATGCCAGGCATTCCAGATTGTTACTTTTGTTTGGCCTAGAGTCACTTTGGGTGGAATTTGCACTTCCTGTCTATTCAGAGAGTTAGCAGCGTTTGAAACTCAAAGCTTTCTCTTTCTCTGTATCATAGGTTACTGTAAAACAGTGCTGGCTATGAATTAAACAGTAAAATCGTTATGACATCAGTGACCCAAACAAACTAAATATTCAACTCCTTGAGCGTATCAATGATGTATTATAATCGTATATCCTTGGCTTTTGTGCTGTACTGTGCTGTGAGAATATTCTCTGCAATTCTATTTTTCTGCATAATTTTTCTGGTTTTCTGGAAGAATAACTGTTAAACAACTCTGAATAATAATAAAAAAAATGTTTGGAACGTACAAAAACTAGTGAAAAAATGCAAGCCTTCTGAATAGGGATAAGTTGAAGAATGGAAATCAAGATTGTTAAGTTAAAATGTTGAGTTGGCCATAAACTCTTAAGAATAATAATAATTGGATAAGAATTGGTATCAAATAATATGAATTATAGCTAATAAGAAATGGTGGTGGTGACTGTGTCATTTGGTCAATTTGGTTGTCTTTCACTGACATTCTGAAACTAACAATAAATGTCCTCATTCGTGAGCCTTATCTCATGTCTAAAGTGGATTCAAATGTCTGTATGTGATTCTTGAAATTGTATTGAGATGGAAAACTGTAATGCTACGTTATTCATTCATTCATTCATTCATTACTGCTGACCAATAGCCTGTCTACACCTTTGAAAGGACTCTATTCATGTAGCTGTTCTGCTGCTTTCTGGCTAATTAACAGTTTATATGGAATTATCTTGTATATGGCTATCTCTCATCTTGTAATATCCCATTGAGGATTAAAATACTCCAGTCTTTCCGGTAGAACTGTTTGTATGCCCTAGTATGCTCCCCACATACAGGCTGCCTGGTGAGGAGGTGAGCTTGCTGAGAAATTGGCAGTTGTTGAATGAATAGTTCCAGACCAAAGTGAACACAGTGAATATTAAATTGCCAGAGCAAAGCTAGGATTGCATACTCCAGTTTCTTAACCACTGAGTTAGAGGGTGATCCTATTACCGGTACACAACCTAGATCACCATAACAGCGTCTGCAGAAGGCTGGAAAACTACTCTACTCTCAGATCAAGGGTAACCATAGAAACAGTCAAACGTATATTTGAACTGTACATGTATAGATGCTGCTAACCAAAACATGAATTCATATATTTGAAAACATAAGAAAACACTACACAGTGAACTAACAGATGAATTGAGCAAAGTGCTGTTAGATAAAAAGAACGTCTCTTGGGGTTGATGCAGCAATCAGTCTTCCGTAGAAAGCGGTAATGAAACATGTGAAACATACTCTGTATACCGTGGTGCAGTTCTGAATAACATTTCCAACTTTAGCCATAATTAAGTTTAAGTTATCGCCTAGGCTTTTAATGTAAATGAGCCAGGATTTTAATTCAAAGTTTAGTGACCTTTTGTGGTCCTTTTGTGGTATGATAATTAGGTTTCTGCGTTGCCTTAGACGGTTCTTAATGGCCTATGCCCATGCCCATTCTACACTACTGTTTGCTTCCTGACCCCAGGTGTCAGGGCGATTCCTTTGCCACCATGATAAGATGATCATGTAGGAGATTCTGGTGACCATATGTATGGTGGTCACTGCAGATATTTTGTACATTTCTCATGTTCTTGGGCATTGCAATTAGAGGGCACATAAAAAGCGAAATAATGGTAAGTCCATACTGAGAGTTGTGCAACAATGATTTTGAAAATGTTTCCTTTGGCAACAGATGAAGGCAAATATAATTATTAGACCATTGATTGGACCTGTGCAATGTGTGTCAGCAAATGGCTTTCTGGAGTTCATACTGTAAGTGACTTACCCAATATATCCCTCTATTAAAACCTCAAAAGCAAAATATAAAATGATGATTTCTTTGGTGATTTCATGGTTATTAAAGAGTGTTGGCATTAGTTCACAGATCCACTTCCGACGTGTCCTGACCATGTGGGTAGTCCATTTCTTCCAGGTTAAGTGAGGTGGATACTGCCACCAGGATAGCTGATGTCACCACTTGTCTTGTCACCTGTCATGCTTTATGTGACTGTATAACACGTGTCCTATCCTGATAGGGCTCACAGAGGTACTCTGCCACATAAGTAATACTTTACTTGACTGCTGCTATTGTCTTTGGGAACACTTTTGGATTGCTGCCTCACTTTTGCTCATGCTCACCAGCAGCAAATGCTTAAAGTGGTTGAGTTTTGGTGTAAAACTAGCGAACTAACCACCTTAAACACATGCAAAAACCTTGAAAACACCATCAACAGTCCAGTTGCCATGATTAGAGCTTGATAACTGGCGATTTTTGGTGATATAGTTGGAGATGTGCTGTGAAGGCGTTTCCTACATTCTTGCGGGGTGTTCTGTCCCTGACCATATGACTACATAGTGCATAGACTGGACAGGTACTGGGAATGACTTGTCTATTTATCTGTCCTTCATACAACTATATACCATCAAAATGAAATCGGAGATCATACCAAAAGCAGTTGCCTATAAAAGCACACCTCAAAAGGGGCAAATGTTGCATAGTGAGGC
Source organism: Clupea harengus (assembly GCF_900700415.2). Lineage (NCBI taxonomy): Eukaryota > Metazoa > Chordata > Actinopteri > Clupeiformes > Clupeidae > Clupea > Clupea harengus. The sequence goes on along the minus strand of NW_024879961.1, from coordinate 9,237 downwards.
TTTCACTTTCAACCAGTTATTAGGCAAATTGCAAGCCAGGCTCGAGGAAAGCCGGCAGGGCAGGGATTAGACAGGGCCAGTAGTCTCTGGGCTTTGCCACGTTTACACTTTCATGCAGATTCACCCACACATTTGTGTGCCACTTCCACATAAGGCAGGGTAGTTAATGGTATTTCCTAGCAACTGGTTTGTATCAATTTTTACAAGTTTGTTTTGCTTTTAAACCAAACAAGATTCATCCTGTGTGATGCAGAATATCTGTTCTTTAACGGGCAATTTTCAGACACGGCTTGGAATATTTCCATCTGACCAAAACCAGGAAGTTCAGGAGATGCTGGAAAGACAATGGAGCTGGCAGAAGGTGGGTTTTAGGGAAGTTACAGACATGTTCAGTATTTCCAATTATGTTTTAAACACACTTGAATGTACAAAGTACACATAGAGAAAAGTTTTTTCTGTAAAACCAGAAGTCAAAGTGGCTAACTGTTGGCAAAGCCAGTTTTGCTTTTGTCACATTTATGGCCTTATAGTTAAAAGCATTCTTCCCCCTGTGATGCATTGATATTGAGGTAATTTGTGATATTTAAATAAATCTTAAATAAATTTAAATCTCCAGGAGTCTTGGCAGACATATCAAGACTGAGCATTTACTGTCTGAACTATCCTACTTTGACCAGAAATTTGTGTTGCATGAGTTTGCAGTCATTATGTAGACACACTATTTGCTGTTGAAAACAATATATAATGTGATTTCTTTTCCCCTTATAAGCCATATCCAGCAACAACTGGTAAAGAGCGGACAAGAAGGTACAGAGAGAGGATCAAAGCAGACCAACACAGGAGGGAGGAATTACGAAGAGAAAGGCGAAGAAAGTAATTTTAGGGTGTTGAATGTTTACTCTCAAGGACTCACTTTGTATTTGCTTTTATTTGTGATGAATAGTGTATTGACTGTTTCTTGTTCTTTTATGGGTTTCCTCAAAAGATATCTTGAAAAGAAGGCAAATGGAGATATTAAACCACGAAGCATACAACATTTACCTGAAGAAAGGCGGCAACAACTGCGTGAACAATGGAGGGCTTCAAAAGCCAGATGTCGGAGAAGAAAACAGCCTCATGGAGTGCCTCTTTATATAAATACTATGTCCCTGCCTTATGGAGCTCCAGAATGATGTCTTAAATCAAACCAAACCTCAACAGGATGTAAACATGTTGCTGAGTATGGTTAGGGACATTTAAAAACAGTAAATAAAAAAAAGCTTAAGATCCACCAGACAAATGTGGAAAAGGGGACTGATAAAACATGAGTTGGGAGGAGGAAGAGAGAGACAGTGGGAGAAGAAAAGATTCTTTGGTTCCTATTACTATGTATGGTATTAATGTCTTTTGTTATTCAGTGTTGATGTGTCTGCTATTTAAAAGTTAATAAAACATTTTCTTTACAATTCAAATGATACGTTCTTTCATCCATCTATAAATTGTATTTTGTGCTATCTTATTACTATTAAATTGCCTTGGCCCTTGGTACCATACATCAGTTAATGTGCCTACTTTCACTGTCAAATTATGGGAAGCATTCTTGATCAGTTTGGTGGGAAGGAGATGCAGTTGTGGGAAAATAGTAAACTTCATGCAAGTAAACAACATACAAAAATATTCTGCTCTAGTCCTCAGATATGTTCAGCACAATATCACACATCAAGATGGAGAATCAAGAAGAGACAGATGTTAATGGCCTGGGAGTGAACCGGGCAACACATTTCCCAGCTGATGTCTTCTCTGCACCAGACCTGCACCAGCATAGGAGGCAGTGGCTTTCTCGAAATGTGAGTAGAGCACATATGGTTTTCCTCTGAAGAATAAATGGTATGGACCCTTTTGTGGGAATGTTGACATTGTAAACCCTCAGATTCTCTAACATTCTCAAATAGGCAAGAAAGCATTCCGTTGCACTCTTAGCCCAGCTAGCTTTGCTCAGATAGGGAGTTTGAAAGTCCACCTGAGGTTATACACACTATATGGCCAAAGGTATGTGGACACCTCACCATCACACCTATATGACCTTATTGGACATCCCATTACAAAACCATGGGCATTAATAGGGCCCCCCCCCCCCCCCCGATTTTGGAGTGTGTCCCATTCAGCCAAAAGAGCATTTGTGAGGTCAGGTACTGATGCTGGACGAGAAGGCCTGGTGCATTCTGGTAGGTAGCGCTCTACTGGCATTAACCAAACTCAGAGCAGTCCATCAGACTGCCAGATAGCGAAGCATGATCACACTAGAGAACACATTTCCACTGCTCCACATTCCAGTGGTGGCATGCTTTGCACCACCCCAGCCATCACTTGGCATTGCACATAGTGATGTTGGGCTTGTGTGTAGCTGCTCAGCCATGGAAACCTATTTCATGCTCGGTAATGCAATGGTCTGCAAGTTTGCACAGTCTACCGGTAAGGGGCTGGGCTTTTGTTGCTCCTAAACGTTTCCGCTCGACAGTAATAGCACCTACAGTTGACAGAGGCAGATGTAGCAGGGCAGAAATGTTACAAACTGACTGGCAGTGGCAAAGGTAGCATCCTATGCCTGTGCCATGTTTAAAGTCACTAAGCTCTCCAGTATGACCCATATACTTCCAAATGTTTGTCTATGGATATTGCATGGCTATGTGCTTTATTGTACCTGATGTTCCTACTACACCAAATTAAATGTGTTTTAATTGTTCGTGGGCCCTAATATCATTGATGGGCAACTGGCAATGAATAAGGTACGTCACTCTAAGCTAATTTCATAAATTGGCAAAATAATTTTGCTAATGTAAAACCATGAGAAAGATCCTAAGCACAAACTGCGTAATGCTCCCCCACACCACAATAGCTTTAGTTCATGTGTGACTTTGCTTGTTGCTTATTGCTTTGCTCGTTGCCCATTAATGAAATTAGAGCCCCATGTCTCCAAAAATAGGCCGACATTTCCAGTTTTGCTTTTGATAATAACTGATACAGGTCACCATCACACCTCCACACGTAGTGAGCATTGATACTGTTTTAGCCACTAAATCAGTTGATCTTTTATTTCCCGAGACTGAAAAGAGAAAAAAATGACAGCTTGTTGGCATTCTCTCGTAATGATCTCTATAGAGTTTCTATTAAAATATGCACATCCTTACCCTTCAATAATACACCCAGTAAATCTAACCTATATCATGACTATGAAAGCCTTGCTCACATTGTCTATTAGTAGGTCAAAAATCTAGGATTTGGTGAATTCTACTTTGCAATTCTGAGAGGAGTTATCATAAAAGAATTTGAAAGCAATGTGACTATGAAACAAACATGCTGTTCAGTGTCTATTAATGTTTTCCTTACATTTAACTGTGTATACCACTCGGTAACTGGAACCATCATTTCCAGCCCTTATATCATTTGAAATTCCCTGAGAATCGGGGGGAAAACCTTCAACCAAATCCGTTGAGCAAAACTCTGTCAGTTAACATTACGTAGACTGTATTAAACATTACGTAGACTGTATTAAACATTACGTAGACTGTATTAAATAAAGGAAGTTTAACAGCTATCTGTGACAATCTAGACTGCTTGAGGAGGGGATACCGTAATCTCCAGATTATTAATCACGGTTAATAAATTGATTTAGTGAAATGTCTGCAGCCCAGCGGTTAATACTTGGTCGCGGTCTATACATTTGCCTTTTTTGCCTGGTAGTTAGTAAGGTGCACAATAACTATGTCTGGTAAAATGGGTCTCTCTCTCTCTTGCACATACATACGAATCCCATTAATGTATCAGGTAAAAACAACATAAGATGGAACAAATTTTCATGTGTATGTGTGAGTGAGTGTTTTCCCCCTCTGTAGCCTATTTAACGGGATGCTTTGGAGCTCGAACCTCCATGAGAGAGGTTAGCTAGTTAACCTAGCCATGAACTATACTTGCTATCCCTAGCTTAGGGAACCATATGAACTTGTGTTAAAAGCTGCACAGGCACCCTTAGAGTTTCTACCTTTTCCTATTATAATTTTGAGGAGACTGTAACATCAACTAGATAACTAGCTATCATGTCTTGCAAATGGAACTCTGCTTTTTAAACTATTGAGAGTTTAATTTAGCTAGCTATCATAGCAACCAAGTAACACAGTTTCCTACATAACTTTGAAGCAAAGTTTAATTTCTTTAAGTCTGCTGACCAATAAAAGGCAGTCTCGGGTTCAGAATGATCTCAACCACTTGATGATGTTAAATGGTTTGACATAGATATTGAACATTCGTGAGAGAAAGGTCTTACTCTGATACCAGTGTAGTGAATGAAAGTGGGAAGTCCCCCCTCCCTGCGCTGCGGCCCTTCTCAAACATGTTAATTCATCATAAACATAAACGCCTAATAAATGCATGGTTTTCACAGTGAGTGAGAATGAGGTAGTGTGTGTGTGTGTGTGTGCTTACGTGCGAGGAGAGGGTGTAGCATTTTTGCTTGAAATGCCCATCTCACAACTTTTCAAATAGCCTGTAGCGCTTGCACCACAGTAACATGGCATTTATGGTGTGTTCGTGAGCAACTAGGAAGTGGGAAGGTGATTGTGATGCTAAACGATACCTAACTATCAATACCATTGCCTGTTTGTTGTCGTTATGTGAACGCGCTCAACTAAATGAGTCTTTCTAAAAATGACTCAGTCTACCCGCTTAAAAATTTAGACTTACACATTTTTTTATTTGTTTTTGGCTTTCTTTGTTTTATTTTTTCTTCAACGTATGAGCAGAAAATAATCTGCAGTATAAGCAGTAAAAGTGGATTCCTTTTGTTCAATTATCTGTGATTCACAATCACAATGTATTAAAATTGTAAGTACACATGTTGTTTTTTGTTAGTGCAACATGGGCATTGTAAGATAGACATTTTCATTTGTAGTTTTAGGAGAGTTGTATGGGCAAAACTTCTTCACCATTATGTAATTAATATAATACTTTCAAATGTCTGTCACCAATAACTGAATCCAGGGATGAGCTCAGTATTGGGCATGTGTATCGTCAACTTACACTGAGAGCATGCCTCACTAAATCCGACTTGGCACCATGTGTTAAAGTAAAAAAGAAAATGTTTATCACTTCTCTGTCATAGTACCATGCCATTTGTAAAAAGACTGTTTTTGTTTGAGTTATTCATTGTTTTCAACGGTCATTTCTGGAAACTTTGGGCAAATGAAAGCATTAAGCCTGAATGAACCAGCTTAAAGGCTGGTCACTACTACTGACAAGATAACCAGTTGGGATATGGAAAGCAAAGTTTTTACTCAGGTAAGGACATCTCTCTCGATGAGGCTTTGCTTAAGATATAGCTACATGTTTCCTAGTTTAGTTGTCCACATTGGAACCATGACGGGTTGCAAGTGAGGTGCCTTGGCTGATAAGTAATGTTTTAATTTCTCTAGCTTTTGTAGGCGTAAGCGCAGAGTACATTTCAACTGGCAGCTGAAGACCAGATCATTACCTCATACAGAAATTAAAGTAAACATTAACGTAAATAAAATACATAATTTGTGACAAAATAGTATACATATCGTCAACATAATAAACATATTAGTGGGATGTGCAGTATAGTGTAAGTCACATCTGTGCCCTCTATGATGCAATATGTCGTTTTTGAATACCCCACAATATGCTGAGAATATAGTTTTTAGATTAGCAGAATCTAAATGCATGCAAAATGCCAGATGTGTCCTTGTATTTATTTGTCAGTGCTATAGTACTATAGTCATCTACTCAATACCAAACATTTGGACATCCTTGCTAAGGTGCTTTCATATGACTGCCTGTACTGTACTGTCTGTTGAAGTTTTAAGGAACATTTTTTAAATGGGGAATGCCAACATAGAGAGGATGTAATTTATTAAACAGACCAAAACATTTACAGAACTAAGTTATACTGTTGTTGTTGGTTTTTTGTTTGTTTGGTTTTTTTTAACCAAAAATATACCTACAAAAATCCATAGCAAAATGTGTCAGCAAGCTTTACAGAGACCAAAAGCGGTTTGGTAGATAATGGCAGCTTTACCAGTAACATAATTACGTTAAGTTGAATGAAGTCACCTTTGTGATAGCTCTTCTTTTAATGACATGAAACCTAAACGAGTTTGCTTTGTGGACGCAATTATTTCGGTGTACTTTCGTGGCACAAACTGCATTTTGTTACCAGTAATTGGACAGCGCACTTTCATGCATAACATGGTTTCTGTTATTTAGTTTACACAATATAACAAAGTTTGCATTCTGTGCCTCAAAAGAGTGGGCTTAATAAATGTATGTGGACAATAATTTATTACAGCTAGTTAGTATTCCTATAACATTATTTATTTTTTAATTCACAGACTGAAAAGTGTATTCAGCATTTTGTCTGCAAAATGATGCAAAATCATACAGAACATGAATAATCAGTTTTGTTTTCGGCGAACCAAAGAGTGTTGTATTCGTTTTTTTATGGATAAAATGCATTAGGTTCTGTTATAATGCATTCTGGAAGGAATGTGACGCCCCATATGCTTGGCAGGACACACTGATATTGTGTGTTCTTAGAGAGAATAATATCTGAAAATACTTGTTATAATGTTTAATGTCCATGTTCGAATGAGAGTTATAACACAAAGCCGGTTATGGGTTGGATTTGTTGCAGTCAAACCTGTTACAACTTACAACTTGTTTTGTTTTTTTTGGATGCATTCCCCTACAGCAGTAAAATTATCCTTATATTTTCCTTGGGTTTCACACAAACCCTATGGGTGACTAGACTACAATGGTGGTTGTGTCAGTCTCATATAGTTAAATGTGACATACAAATCACTTTTTTTCCAGTGAATTTTTTAGATTTTTACTATAAACAGAAAATATATTAGAGTACTATATTAGTACAGGTACTATATACTGCTAATAGATTGTCCTATGGGCTTATTCAATGTGGTCAAGTGAAGTTATTCCAGCAAGACAGTCAAGGCACTAAATCATATTCATCCTCTATTACAGTTTAAGAAGAGGATTTCCGAGGACTTTCAGTCTTCAGACACTTCAGAAATGCCTGTCTCAACATTTATGCAAATATGCACACGACAGAGGCCTGGAAAAAGGAGAGAAAGAAAGAAGAATTTGACTTGCCCAATTTGTGGTATAGGAATTCGTTATCCAGTAGAAATGAAAATCCACCAACGGGTTCACACAGGCGAGAAGCCATACCGCTGCACCATGTGTCCAGCTCGCTTTGCACAATCAGGATGTCTCAAGGTCCATCTGAGGTGTCACACAGGAGAGAAGCCATATGCCTGCCCTCAGTGTGGGAAATGCTTCTCCCTGTCCAGCACCCTAAAGTCTCACCTGAGGCTTCACACAGGAGAAAAGCCATTCAGTTGCTTATACTGTGACAAGAGCTTTGCGTCAAAGAGATATCTCCAAAAGCATCAGAAGAGAGTTCATACAGGGACCATGTCTACTAAAGCTAGCCACTGAATGGTAACATATGTCGTACTCTGCTGACATCGGGATACAATTACGCTCAGATGTATCTGGCTAGTTAAAACATTGTGTGCACTGTGCACTGGTGTAATTCACCTATTGTAAAGCCCAGCTCCCCTTAGTTACTGTTGTTAACAGTTACTGTTGTTAATTCCCTTTAGTTACTGTTGTAAGAATGCCCCAAGATGCCCCCAGCCTTCTGGGATTCACAATTTTATGCTTCATACTGTGTTTCAGCCACCAGCCGCCACTGGTTTGCATCCACCAAACATCTGTTCATTGATTGAGCCTTTGGCTTTATTTTGTGAATCCTTTCATGCCACATCGAGTTATTTTTATTACTTTCCTCATTGTACCAGAACAAATGATAGGCAGCAAGCTGTATTACAATTGCAGGAACTATATGCATTTTAATTCTTTGAAGCATGGAATGTAATAGCTAATTCGGTAGCACTTTAGATAAAATCAGTACCCATAAAACATTCAAAACACATAAAGTATGCATAAATGCCTCATAATGATTGACATAAGTCTATATAACTACTCATGTATAGTAATGACTGAACTTATGAAGTGTTACAATGTTATAGTAGAAGCCCTTAGAGCTGGAGGTATCAAAATACCAGTTGCTTCAGGAATTTGTGATCTTGTATTTTCACAAATTTACAAAAAAAAAAAAAGTAATCTACATTATATTGTGGTTGATTTTATTTAACTCAAAATCATCACAATTTTAACAGCAATTTTTGAGAAATCACTTAAGTTCCTTTTGGCCACTAAAATCACAAAAAACCCTTGCAAGATCTTGGTGGGATGACAATTTTCAGGAATCCCTGCAGCAAATAAAAATGATTTAAACCTACATTTTACCTTTTGATAATGGCACTGATGACATCTTTGCCTTATTTCATAAGCTCTTTATTCATCAAATGCTCTTTATGAAGCCATATGTGACCCCATACAAGCTTTTATAATAATAGTTGTGTAGGGCTTATACTACAGCATCATAACGGTTTATGAGTGCATTCATGTCTATTTATAAATAGTTATAAAGACTTATGTCTGACACAACTTGCATTATGAATACTTTATAAACATTGATAAATGTGTTTATAATGCTTTATGAATACTGAGTTGAAGTAAAGTGTTTATAACAGAAAATGCTTTTAGCTGATTAAATGATGTATTGTCCGTAGCATAACTAGTGTTCCAATGATTAAATATCTTACTCATCACGTTTTAAAGCTAATTGTTTAGCAAGGGCACGCTTGTAATTATGTCAGCATGATTAAACCTCATTGTTTTGTTCGGTAAAGCACATCAATTGTTTCTTGTGTTGCAAAGTACTACAGTTCTTAAAATTCTTTGTTCAAAAATGGCCAAACCAAAGTGGCTTTTCTAAGAAACGTGTCTGTCTATTGTTGTTTTGTGCAAATGAGGATTATTTAATTCATCAGTTTACTATGAAAGACCCAGATTTGAAAATGGTCAAGAGGATAAGGGCATCAGACTTTGTAGTTTGACAAAGAATTGTTTTGCAGGTTGGTCAGTTGGCTGATGAGATGAGCGCTGGTGACAAAGACTACATTCCAACAAAGAAGAGGAGGCCTGTTGAACCACAGCCTAATGACGATATAAAAAAATATGGGGCGCTCCATTTGCCAAAGATGGTGGAGGCAGTAAATGCATCACGGTGCAGGAGAGAGGGATGCAGAGGGAAAACAT
>NW_024879960.1:0-47500 GCF_900700415.2 Clupea harengus | reverse complement strand
GACAGACAAGTGAGTCAGAACTGCAATCCTGTAATCCTCTCAAAACTCTCACAAAAAGACTGTTAAAAAAACTGGAGAACACACCAGTCTTTTAAACCCGGCATGGGTCTGTTACCTGTAGACAGACGACCACGTTACAGATAACATCCCAGAGAAGGAAATGGAGGATTTAAAGGACTTTTATGTTGACATACGTCATTCACTTCTTATAACTATACAGCCATTCAGGCTTTGCTAACCTCTTTACACCTAAAACAATGTGCTTAGCTAGACTTAGCGTACAGTCTTCAGGTCGTAGGACATTCCTTCTCGTCTCTCTAAACTGAACACAGATCTACCCATGTGCCGGATAATCCCCTTGGCAAACAGATAAGGTGATAGGGAAGACCAGAGAGAGGAGCTCAGTAAACTGTCACTAAGCAAATGGGACTTTCAAACCAAACACCACCACCCGTGGAAAGAGAAGTGACACAAGGCTGGATCTTAATATCTGAATGGAAGCAGTATTCCGAACACCAATTTTGCTCATTCGTACCACGTTAAAAGCAACCTTTATTTTTGTTTTGCCTTTTTAGGCCGTTTCTTTTTCACTTCATCCACTTCCCTGCGTGTAGATGTCTGCTACAATATTGAGTTTGTGTGTTATAACTACACAAATAGCCCAACAATTTTTTTTTGAGTGGTGTAGAATTACTGCCCTACATTATCTCTCTGTTTGATGTCATCTTATTAATATGTATTTCTATTTCTATTGGCATGTATATCTATTAACTTTTGAGTCCTTTTAATGTCGGTTGGCGGTTCCATGATTCTATTCAATTGTGCCTGTGATTGAATGATTACGTTCAGTTACAGGCACTGCAAATTACGATTAAGGCCAATTTATGCTTCTGCATAGAATCTGATGTGCACCTCTGTGCTTGGTTCTCACTTTCTACCGTAAGCTAACTACACCACTCAAAACAAGAGGGGAGGTTGTGAAAGACTGATCCAACGAGAGAAGCGAGAGAAAGAGGTTGCATATTGAAGTGAAACCCAGACCAGAAGAACAGCGAGAGCAGTGGGGCGCCCTTACTTCCCGTTCACTGCTACAGGCTATTTCCAACACCTTCCGCCTCATTCCTGCACACCATCCCCCTGCCCTCCTAACCCTGTCCCCCCACCATAGTGAAAACACACTGACCAGAAACCAGACAGTTACCAAAGCCCACAGGCCACAACCCAAACAGCAGACTGGTACTGGTACTGGTTCTGAAACAGATCTAGCCCTGATATAGCGCTAGGGAAAGGCCAGATTAGCCAGAACTGGGCCAGATTTAGGCCAGATCTAATTCAACTTCCAGTGGTTTGCTGCTGAGGCTTTTTTCCAACATACCACCTGCCTGAGACACGCCCAGTCCTGACCTGGGCCAAGCCCCTTCTAGAGAGAGCTGTCACCTGGTGTCTGAGGTCACGGTGGCCATGACTGACTGCCTGGTTCACTGTTTGTCACACGCCGGCATTAGCAGAGCTCAGGGACAGCAGACTGTTTATTCAGAGTAAGGCTTAAAGCCGCTGCCTCGTTTGTGGGCTTTACTCTGCATAACACCAGAGCCCCTCATACCAGCTGAACCTGTACTGAGCCTGTCCCTGATCTGGCACAGATAGAGTGTAATGAGTCCGGCACTGATATGTCAACGACCATGTAAAACGAGTCTGGCTCTTACACGGCACAGATCAGAACCGGATCTGTTGCAGCGTCTGCTCCTGTGTGTCCCTCTTGGCTGGTTTCTAGCTTTAGGTATCCGTGACAGATTTGCACCACATAAGTAATACTGCATTGCAAACAGCAGGCATGAGGAATGCTCCAGGACAAAACTCTGCTATTACTTTCCAGTTGACTGCACTGTAATAAAAACACAAATAGAAACAACGTCCAAACAGCATAGCAAATACCCAGTCCTAAAATAACACTACTTTAAAATAACAGGACTTTACTTGCCCGAGAGTCTTAACAAAATTTCCATTCATGAAGTAACCTCCTCCCCCCTGATAACACAACCCCTCTCAATCCCTTCATCCCTCCAATGAGTGCCATGGCACTACATGGCACTACAATCAGCGTACAGTTGGGGGGGGGGGGGGGGGGGTGTAGAAAAGGCATTGTTGCAGCTTCACAATTGAAGTCAGCTTCCAACATGGCCTCTAACAAGCACAGATTTGACAGTTGCCCTGATTGGATAAAGCTCTTGTGCTAATCCAATTACCACGGGTGCTCCTTGATGGCTCTGTGAGGCTGGCCACCTCCACGCCTGCAGCTCTGGAGCGCAGGGGCAGCCCAGCCTTTCACAGGCTCACCCAGTGAAAGTGGGGAGACCCCCGTGGCGGGGGCGCTGGAGGGATCTGGCCTTCATCTGACAGATCGGTTCTGCAGATACCTTGGAAGGGTGTGTGTGTGTGTGTGTGTGTGTGTGTGTGTGTGTGTGTGTGTGTGTTGGGGCAGAAAAGGTTGGGCAGACAGGGCTTGGTTGGCCAGGTCACATGGTTTCACAGTCACTTACAGCGTATGCCTTCATGCTATGACAAAGGGGGTGAGGGGGGGGGGGGGTCACAAAACTATGTAGTGAATAGCCTGGGCATGTTGTGGGAACGACGGGTGTGTTTATCTCTCCTTCACATGATCATATGCCATCAAAATGAAAAGCCTGCATAGTGTGCCTTAAATGTATTGATGAAGTATGATGCACTGCTTGCACATGATGTAACATGAGATGTTTGGGGATGTGGTTAAGATGAGATTCAAACCATCACAACTTGAAGCCAAGCCGGATGTGAAGGTCTTTCCCCATCCTCTGGTTTATCATTACCTTTATCACTACCTACCCTAAAAGTCTCTCTAACCAAAATGCACGTTATAACTCACTATCACTCACACACGCTATCACACACATTATACACACACACACACACACACACACACATGCAAACACACACTATCCCTCGATCTAACACACACACATGCACACTATTTCTCACACTAACACACATCCTGACACACTACTCCTCTCCCATGGCTTCTCCCACTATGCAGTGAGATGTAGGTCTGATCATCTATCACTGTCAGGCTGCCCATGGTAAGCCAGGAATAGCAGCCAATTTCTCAGAGCAAAGGTATTGGGTCAGATCAAGAATTCCCTGACTACATTGCCCTTCCCTACGATAGCTCTAAGACAATGCAAAGAAGTGAAATAAGATGCATACATACATCCAAAAAGTGGTCACTATGCTGAACTGAATCAAAATGTCCTTTTAACCCGAACTGGTAGTAAACAGTGATCATTCAAATTAAGACTGGAACTGCACTGCAGTGTATTGCAGACACATGAGAGAAGCCTGAATCGCTGTATGACTGAAATTGACTTGACTTGACATGACATGTCTCGCAAAAAGTGGTTTGGAACATCTCCAGTTAAAACATTTGTAGTAACAAGAGTTTGCTTTGCATCTGCTGTTTATGCACTGTGACTGGCTTTCTTAGCCGGCAGGGCGATGGCCTTCTGTAGACTTCTGTCATACTGAAAGCAGCGCAGATGTGTGTTGTGAGAGAGGAAAACTGAACCGAAATAAAAGGAGAAAGAGAGGCGACTCTCTGCTCTTGCGCAATCACTGAAGTCATTCGAGAGCTTCATTTTTTCCACTGGCAAACCCTGAGCAGCGTTTCTCTGGTTTCATAACCAGGGGTCGGATTATTACGCCAACAGGCCATCTCTCCGGCATTTTCCATCGTGAACCTCATGTTATTGGAAAACGGACACATTCTAGGCCACTAATCTGAAAATCACTATATATAGGTGACAAGGAAAAAATTCCCTAAAAGCTGTGTTGTGTTGTGTATGGTATGGACATGACTGAGTTTATTAATGTCTGTGTTTTAAGGATCAGGAATTTTGTTTAGGTTGGCGAGGGATTTCAGGGAAAACACAGAGGGTCGTTCTCATGGATATATATTGAACTGAGGTCTAAGCCTGGGTCTCTGCGAAGCACAAAACGTCAAAATGTCATTACGTTTTCTTCTACCTACAGAGCATCTCCCACCTAAGGGGACGGGAGGGATCTACTCGACGGAGGTATAGACCAGGAGAAAGTGACAGATAATCACTGCCATACATTTTATTGGCCAATGCTATGCTAGCTACTTCAATCCAGGAAATACTGGTTCTGGCACCAAAATATGAAGAGCCAATCACATTATGACAAATGAAAACAGTAAGCAAAACCCTACACTGATTGGCCACACTTCTGCATGTGTGGAACCAACCTATGAGTACCAAAGTTGTACCAAAGTTGTTGGCACCCTATGCTAACCCTTAAAGCCTATGCTAACCCTAGCCCCTCATGTACTCCTTAGAGTTAGACCTCACAATATATAGTGACAAACTTATACACTGTGTAGCCATGTGTTTTCAAGTTTCTATGGGGTGAGAAAACGTATACAATATCTGCACATACTGTATGCTGCATTGTGTGAAATCTTCCACTGAACGAGAACACCACAAATAGTTCCCCCACATTCTGAACACCCTCTTTCTAGAGTGTGGGTGGAGGTAGTACTATTTAGAAAAGCTTTTTGAAGCATCTGACTAACATCAGCTCCCCTGAAAAGCCTGCACTTCCTCCCTCTGTGGGTTGATCTTTAAAAAAAAAACGGGATAGGTGTGAGGTAAATGGCCTCAGTGGTTTCTCCCATTATATCCCTCGAAGATCAGTGATATGATGCAAAAGTACAACAATAAGGCCAAGACAAAATCTCAATACAACTTGCTACCTTTCAGTATTTTGAAGCCTTATGAATTTACACATCAACATTATTATGTGAAAATGCACTGCATGTTGAGAAAAGTAGAGATTATAGAAAGAATAGAAAGTATTCATACTCTGACACCATACATAATTGTCCACTTTCCCCACCTGCTTGTAATATTGATGTTATATTTTCTTGCTTAGGTAGTAGAGTAATATGAGCTGAGCTGAACTGCACTGAATTGAGTTGAGTCGTGAACAGGGATTCTTTGTCACTGAATATCTGACTTATTCGAAGATGCAAAGACATTGTCTTTAGGTTCTTTAAAGCTGAACAGTGACCATTGCCAAATGATTCCAACCATAATGAACCATACAGCATGGCCCCTGCATGTGATACAAATGTAGAATTAGCTGTCATTGCTTCCCATTCAGTTGACTGTTAAAAGGATAAGTGGTTGTATGAGTTATTTAGCAAACAAGATCCCCCATAGGAAAATGTGTCAGTCAATCTTGTGGATTGTCAGTGTTATGGACCATGCAGTTGATCGATTCCACTGTACTACTGGGTGCAGTTCAGAAACTACATGATAATATGCAAATACCTGCATTGTGGTTCTTTTCCATAATAGGAAAAAATAGGTGGATGCAAGGCACTCAATGGTTACAGTCCACCTCTCTCCGTGAGGTAGTCATATGGAACTCCAGGTGCTACATCGCCACAAGCTCTGTGCCGTTCTGAAAACTGAGTATATTTTAGGCCAATAGGATCAAAGTTCCATCTATGCAAATACTGGTAAACAGAGCTCCTTCCTTCAGGGTACATTCCAAATGTCATTTTTAAAAACAAGCCTCCTGCTTTTTTTAAAGATCTGAACCGTTTCCTTTATCAGTTGTGGGTCACAAAAGAGGCTCAGTAGGTCCAGATTTATGCTCTATTTACTCAAGTTAGACAGTTAACACTGTTATCAAGAGTTATGGCTGCAGAGTCCTCGATGGTGGAAGGAGGCTTGATAAAGGTAACTGTCCCTTTAAAACCTTGTTTTTTGTGGCAAAAGGAGGGAAATGCGGTCAATAGTGATCAGAATCAGCAGCGGCCATGCAGAGAGAAGCCACTGCTTTGATAAGATAAGTGTTCTCCTCACCCAAAAATAAAGAATTCACACACACACACACACACACACACACACACACACACACACACACACACACACACACACACACACACACACACACACACACACACACACACACACACACACACACACACACACACACACACACACACACACACACACACACACACACACACACACACACACACACACACACACCTACATACATACATACATGCATTCACAAACTCACACACACATCCATGCACACAGACACATTCATACCCTCCCTCTCTGTTACACATGTACTGTATGTTAATACACACATATACACACACATGAACACATGCGCGCGCACACACCCACACACATCATGGTTTGAATACTGCTTGAATGACTGTGTGGCCTCGAGGAGCGGGAGCTTGTCCTCCCCTCCTGCTGTGAAGCAGGCCAGGGCCCTGATACTCCAGGGCAAACACAGGCTAAGTGCTGAGCAAAGCATCCTGGGAAAGTGAAAAGCACTGCCTTCTATTTTTAAGCACAGGTACGGAGCTAATCTGGTTAATCTGAGAACACAAAGGAAAACAGCTGCTAAACCAAACATGCTAGCAACATAGCCAGTACTTCTGTGCGCCAAACGCTTGCCTCTCTAACTCAATCAAGGAACATCACTACCATGCAATTCAGAGACATTTGCAGACTGCTAGAGTCGTGACCCTGACTATAAATCATCTCTATGTGTCTCCCCTAAATTTGGGCCACTGAATACTGCTCCATTACAGTGTCTTGAGTTATGAGCTTTTTTGTTCTCGCTGACAACTTTAATGAAAGGAGACCCTGTTCGATATCTCTAAAATAAGCAGTACTTGCTGACCTCAGTTATGGCCCAATAGTTGAATCATGAGCAGGCGGGAGCCAGCATGCAGGGGCCAACTCAAAGGAGGCAGTGTTTTAGGCGGCACGCCGGCCAGTGACCAGCTCAAGATGCCTGAGTCACACAAATAGCTGCCCAAATGGACCAAATCTCGCTGCTCTATCTCTCTGTGTGTCTCTCTCTCTAGCAGGGCAAGAGTGTTTACAGTTTCAGTGCGGAGACATCTGCTGCCTCAGTGTGCTGCTGGTGACATGGTCAGAATCCGTGTTTCAGAGGTTTTATTGTTTTGTTTTGTTGTTGTTCATGTTTCTGCCATACCTACTAATTTGGAAACGAATTTGAAATTTCAGAAAAGGTCCTCCTCTTTTGGGTGGTGGAGAGCAAAGAAATACATGTGGAAAAGGAAAAACATTAAGGTAACAACTGAGGCTATGGCAGCTGAGATGACTGAGACAGGACTTCAGTGAACAGTGACATCCGCTTATAAGATGGCTGCTATTGGATCACTTTTAGGCAGAAGCCCTTACTCTAAAGGGAGTCTTTAAGGGAGTATTAAGTTGATCTATGCACAGATTCAGGCGGATTCTGGCTACTCTCTGGATTCTGGCTACTCTCTGGATTCTGGCTACTCTTTGGATTCTGGCTACTCTTTGGCTACTTCATTCCACCAGATTGTGAATAAATGAATGTTACGGGCCCCCAAATAAACACTAAAGGGTTTTACAGGGTCAGTGAAGATGAAGATAAGTATAAGTACACTTTAACGAATCTGAAGGACTTTGCGTTTCCTAGCTGATGGTAACAATGACAGCCCTTCCTCTGGTGCTTGGCTGAGTACTCCAGGGGGGCACACTGAGTCTCTTCTGAACCAATCACACAGACTATTTACAGCACCCTGTGGTGGACCAGATGTCTTGATACTGCCCAGGCCACATGTTAGCACAAGCTGTCCCCATCTCTCCCTCTCTCTCTCTCTCTGTCCCCATCTCTCCCTCTCTCTCTCTGTCCTTATGTCTCTCCCTTTATCCCTGTCTGAGGGAGGTTGGGGAGGAGAGTCCTGCCTTGAGGAGATTATCTAATCCTTACCCCAGTCACCATCTAGAGTTCTTGCTCTTTCGACATGGATAAATTCCAGACTTGTTCAGGATGTTTCCAAACTACTATTTCCATATTAAGCTGTCCTGCTAACAATAAAGGTCACAAACTGTAATTCAATTGATTCATGATGATGGTATTCATGAGAGAAAACATGAAAAGTACACACATTATAAAGAAGTAGGTTTCAGTATCAAATAACCCATGCTGTGTTTCTGCAGGACATTGTCTTCATACATTTTTGAAGTCGACTGCATACTTTTGAACACAAAGCATGTCAAGAGTTTCCATTCTTAGGTTTTCACTTCAAATTCCTCTCTTTCCCAGACTTTCCAGACCAAACCAAGAACCATGCCAACGCCCAGGACCCACCCTGTCCATCCTCAGCTCTGCCCCCGCTCAAACCCCCTTCCACACATGCCACTGTTGGGGAACTTCCTTCCTTTCTGCGCATAAGAGGGGCCGCCCAAGTCTGTCTGGGACCAGGAAGCACTTAATAACAGGGTCATGCACAAACACACACACTGGGAGACATGCACACAAACACATACAGTAAGGTAAAAATAAAACACACCCATTCTCATCAAAATACACAGAAGTAAGTTTGCATACAACAAACACGGTCATATGCATATAATCTTACACATACACTTCTTCCCTCAAACATACATTCACACACTTTAGTATGCACACACACACACACACACACACACACACACACACACACACACACACACACACACACACACACACATACATGTAGGTCTTTGAGCATCTACAGTAGAATAGAGTGGGCCTCTCAGTGGCCAAAGGCAGGTTTTATCGGGGAAAGACGCTGTAATCTCCTGACTGTTTACAGATCACAGATAAGTCTGACAGATCAGACAGACAAGCAGGGCGCAGGAATCTGGGACCAAATGAGGGAGGGGGGGGAGGGTGAGAGGGTGAGATAAGGAGAAGGGGTAGAGAGAGATGGGGGACAGAGAGAGAGAGTGAGGGAGATAGGGAGAAGGGGTAGAGAGAGATGGGGGACAGAGAGAGTGAGGGAGATAGGGAGAAGGGGTACAGAGAAAAAAAGACAGAGCAAGAGTGAAAAGAGGGAGAGAGAGAGAGAGTTAAGCAGATTAGATAGATAAGAGCAGAAGACTGGAGAGGACAGCCAGAGACAGTAGGCCAGTGCATCATGATAATGTGTGTTGAGGGCATCGAAACACTGACCACTGAGAGCACGCTGACCCTTCATCATTACTGCTGTCTACTCATGATGATGGTATTCAAACCAGCCCAGTTAAAAAACCTTGATGATGTCACAAAGCTTAAACATGGTGCGTCACCCGAGGCAACGTTACTATGCCAACGGTCTGAGCCAGCAACCGTCCTCAAGCTGGCCTCACTGTATGCGACACAGTCCAAGTCAAAACTCAGCTATAATCGAGAGCATCTGCATTCAAATCCTGAGGTGAGGTCTGACTAGAGTGGAAGCCAAAGAGGGTGACTTGGATAATTATATTAGTCCCACATACATTTAAATAAACAACATAGTTTGACTGAAATTTGTACCAAGAAGACTGAGTCATCACTGTAAATGCAACAACGTTTAAAACTGCCACATGATAAAACAGGGACATGACTGAGTAACATCAAAGCTATCCATTATGTTAACTGACTACCCCAGGCACTGTGACTACCGCATCTACAAACATGTACACATACTAAATGTCTTGCTGAAGAAACTGAGATAGATGAATATTTCACTGGTGTAGCCAGTATTGATTTTAGCACCTGGGCCAACCTACTTTCTCTTCCCACTCAAGCAGCACTAGCAGACTGATCACTACTGTCTAAGTGAGGGATCTCTGTGTGTGCAGCACAAACTCTTATGTTAGCCTCGGCTAAACCCCTTGCCAAGTCATTTACTTTTACTCATTTTGCAGGCTCTTTCATTCAAAGCCAATGCGTATTGAAACCATGTAAGGCTACTTAAAGTGTAAGTTCCCCCCCAGCTCTGAGCCTAGCAACACCCACTGCTAAATGGCGGGCGAGGGGCTGAGAGTTTACTCCATTCCCATGTATGTGTATCATGATGCAGATTTGTACCAACTGGTAGAATCAACGTCAGCATTGCTCTTGGATTATTTAAAATAATACATGGCGTGTTGAGTCATTTTCAACTCATCTAATGCCAATTTTGACAATATTAAGACGAGCATTGATGTGTTTCAAGATAATTTACTTTGCAACTCAAAAAACACATTTAAGGGTGCACTACCTCTTTAAGGTATACATGTCTGCCAGTAGGTGCTTATGAAATCCCATATTAACATACATTAGGTAATATATGTTGACAAAATGTATTACACTAAATACATTTTGAAGTGCTTTATTATGTCTTGCAGTCTATACAATAGATACATTAACATTATCGAGAATATATTATTTATATGCAAACATTTTTTGTATGCATTTTTAGTAAGTGGTTTCTGCACACACCTCACAGGACTCTGGTCTATCCAGGCATAACTTCAGAAGCTGGAGCGTAGAGGATCACACACAAGAGGCAAGGTAAGACGTCTGTCTGTATCTATCCCAAAGCGTGAGAGAGAGTCTCTAAACCAGTCGGACCAACTGGAGAAGCCAGAGGGAATGCTACCCACAGACGAAATACACGACAAGTAGGCTAATGACAGACCTGAGGCTAATGACGCTATTCTAAAACCACATACTCAAACAGTACTGACTGATGAGCCACAGCATGGGTAGGGGAACATACAAATGTTATGTGAGGAAAGGGCACAGTGAGACCTCTTTTCGATTGGCCTCTTGGTCTTGCTCTTGCTCTGGACGGAGTTTGTCAAAAGCATATTTGAGTGTGCTAACTATGAGAGAGAGTCTTCAAATGTAGTCTCTCTATCAGTTAACCATGGTTGTTGAACGATGCTTTTGGGAATGCAACCCTGATTGAGTTTCTTCTCACATTTGAGAATGACAAACTCATACACATATAAAATAGGGAGAAAAATGCTGTGTGTTTTGGTTAAAGGGGAAGAACATTTAGTCTACATTTAGCGACCTGTGTTTGTGTCAAAGCACAAGGACAGAATAACATCCTGGTTGGCAGATGGCTACTTGGGTCGTGCTCTGAGACCAAGTATAAACTGGGCAACGCATATTTCCTGATGCGCCGCAGAGAAAACAGAAGCCACAAAGATGTGACAAGGTAAAAGTAACTTATCACACAGCATTGGTCCTCTCTTTGCGGCCAAGTCTCCCTACATGGCAGCTAAATCTGTGTAAGATCCGGCTTCGGCCTGGTGTGGATCCGGCTCCTTTAGGATCCTTTCTACAGTGCTTGATCTTCACCCATCATCTACTTTTCCTGTTGCTTACCTGGTAGAGCAAGGTGCTAACAACACCAAGATCATGTGTTCCGACACCCAGGGAACACCCACACTGACGAAAAGTTATATCTGTACTGTAGTGTAAGTCGCTTTGGATAAAAGCATCTGCCCTAATGAATATGTGTAAATCTCTCTCTTTCTCCTCTCCGTCCGACTCCATCCAGCCATAATTACACTTGTCACCGCTTCTCTCACAATGCAGCTTCTCATTGGAATTCCCTTTTTTTTCTTCTTTTGACCATTACAATTCATTTAAATTCATGCACATTATTTTCCCTGATTCCCCCAGCTGAACACAGCCTCCATTCATGGACTCAAAAGGGCGGAGGAACAACCAAACAAGCAGCAGCGGCAGCCGACGGGCCAGGGCAGCACTGGTCAAAAGCCTCAAAGACTTAAGAGGGCCTTTAGAGGAGACAGCCCAGTGACTCAGACACAATGCCAGTGCTTGTCTCCCTCATGCCCCTTCCTTCATCTCTCTCTCTTACTTTTTTGGAGTGGAACGAGTGACCTGTAGTCGCAGTACTGTTTTATCTTCCTCTGTTATATTAGGAGGCATAGAAGGGTGAACGGTGCATATGCGCTACTATCACAGGGAACTGTATTACTTACAAAAGAGGATGAGGTAGGACAGCAAAAAGGATGCTAGCTGATACAATGCAAGGTCGCCCCAAACTGCTTCAGTACAACTGTCTACCTTAATGTAGCAGAATCCATGAAAATGCCCACTGGGTTGGAACAGATCTGGCCCGGCTCTGGACCTCGGTCCACTTAAGATCCAGCAAACATCTAGAGAGGTATCTCAACACGTCCCTGAAAATCATGGATCAGCTTTCTCCATTTTCAGGAGTATGCATATGCGATATGCAAAGTACAGCACATGGTGGTACTAGCAGACCAAAATGCATTACAACAGAGGAGTGAAAATAATGTTTGGGGTCATTTCAAATCACTCTGCGAGCTGTTGAAAATTCTCAGCTCTGCTAACTCTCATCGCCTACATCTATTTTGTTCTCAGCCCAAATCTGTTGAAGCGAGTTACTCACAGGTGGAGCAGCTATGATTACATAAGTAACTGGAACTTACTGTGGGTAGCTAAAAAAGACGAAAAAAAACCAAAGGGCTATTTATCAGACCTCTTACTCAACAGCTTTACGGTCACCAAACTGCTGCCAAGGCAGGGACACTGAAGGCAAGAGCCTCTCAGTGACAGCGAAATCATGACGTGTCACAGCAAGTTTCACAAGCCACTGCTTCCCTGCTGCTGCAAACTGCTCGGTCAGGCGGCCAGCAGTCTTCTGAGAGCACATCAGACCGCGTGGTCAGAGTCATAAACTACAGGGACCAGTTGGGTCGGCGAGATCACAGCAACTTGACCGACATATGAGAACGGCTAAAAGTCATTGTTATTGACACCGTTGCCTTTTTAAAATAGACCGGATGCACTCATCATTGGGCACTGTTCCTTTACACAGTGTTTCACAGAGGAGATCAAAGCTGACTGACTGAGATCCTATAGGTATGACGAATCACAGACATCATTTTTAGCTGCCTTCAGTTTGTTGCAATGCCATCAACAGATAAAGAACATCTCACTATAAATGTGTAAGCAGTGGCACGTATAAGAATTAGTCATGCACTGAATCGTCACATTCAGAGCCACTGGTGTATGCATCACATGTTCGCCACCCAGAAGGAGACACTGGCTTAAGGGTTGAGTAACCATAGTGATGAACTAGCACTGTCCTGTTTGTGGAAGCTTGTCATGTGAGAAATTGCGAGCGATTACGAGTGTCAGAGGCATTTGGAGAAAATTCATGTTTCCCTTTAGTAAAAATGCAAAGAAACATGTAAATAATTAAAATAGATTCCTGCTGCTGTCCATAGAGACCAAGCCAAGCAAAGATACTCAACTATTTAGTACCAGCTGGCGCACACAACCACTTATGAATGCTGATGACAGCTCAACCCTTAAACACACCCATTCTGTGCCATCATGGAAAAGTGAGAAACCTGCAGCGCTGTTTTTTTTCCTCTCCAGATCTACTATCTGTACAGATTATGTACAGATCACGTTTAAGATGGCAACCCAAGCTGGATCATGCCATATCAGGGCCAGATTTGGTCCAGAGGCATCATCTATCTAAGATCCCACCTGCTTATCTACCTGCTTTGATTTCACATCGGTCAAAAGTCTTTTCTGACCCCTCCACGACCTCCATTTGATGCTAGCAGGACTGCTATGCAGTGTATGCAGAATCACAACTGTCAGATGCCTTTAACAGTGAGCAGTAGGCTTAACCGACAATAGTAACCACTGCCACATATATCACCTCCCAAGTAAAACACATAAAATCTTATCGAACTGCACTGACTGTTTCTGACTCTTCGTTTATTTGATGTACAGCTGACAACGCTATAGTAAATACAGCTGGTGTGTAAACTCACCGTGATTGGTCCGACGCTGAAGCATATCTTGCGGTTAGCTGGTGCTTCGTCCTCGGCGGGCAGGCCAGGGATCTCAGAGCTGCTGGACTCAGGCTCATAGGGCTCGTCTTCGTCCACCTCCTCATCCTCGTCCAGCTGGCTGCCTCCTGAGTCATCCCCGACACCACTGTAGGCACTGATGTCCACTAGGTCGCCCTCTGAGTAATCCTCCTTCCGGGACTCCTCCTCGATCTCGTCCTCCTCCCCCATCAGTCCTGTCCCTGGCCTCTCCGCTCCATCCTCAGTGACCCTCACCTGGGGGCCCCCAAGGGCCTCACCATTCTCTAAAGAAGCGTGAACCTCAGCTTGGACCAGTCTACTCCCTGCCTCCACGGTATCTGCGTCCTCCTCGGATTTGAGCAGCTTTTCAGGCTCTGCAGCTCGGGCACCCACCTCCTGTGCAGGTCGGTCCTGGGCGTCTCTGTGCAGCTCTGTTTTGGCAAAGCTGTGGGTTGTTGGAGCCTTGTCTCCCATCTGAGGGCCCTTCAAGCTAACCCTCTCTGCTTGGGTTCGGGCTTTGTTTCTGGGACTCCCTGGTGCAGCCTCCTGCCCCTTCCCTGGAGGACCCCCTTCTTCCTGCTGCACATCTTGTGGGGGGAGTATCCGCACCTTCTTGGCAGCAATTTTGGAACTAGGAGGTGGAGGGGGCGGCGGTTTGCTTGGGATGGGGCTGACCCCTCGCGAGGACAGCGGAGAGGCGGAGGTGGAGGCGGGTCGATGGACGTTGTTGCGGATCTCGGCTTTCTCAAACACAGCACTTAGCTGGCTGACTGTTGGTGACACAGCCTCAGTTGGACCCCCAGCCGTCGTCGGCTCCAGGCTGTCCAGGGACTCTGTGCTGCCGTTGAAGCGCACCACAACGTCCAGGCGCCCATCCTGAAAGCCAGAGGCACGCTCTTTCTTCAGCAGGATCCGGTTGGTGGCCGCCTGCTTCTCCTGTTGGGTGCGTTGCTCAAAGATCTTCCGCATCTCCTGCAGCTTGGAGTACCCAGCGGGGGCTCCGAGGGGGGTGCTCCCATCTGCCTTGCCATCAAAGCGGCTCACCCGATCTGTGACAGCGGAGCCAACCTTGAACCCCAGGGCACCATGGTCCATGTTATCAGTCAGACTGCTGGCTCGCAGGATGGACAGGCGCACCTGGTCGCTTATTCTGGATGGGTCCTGGTCCTGGTCCTGGTCCGGGTCCTGGTCCTGGTCCGGGTCCTGGTCGTCCTTTCCCGGGGTGGTCTCCATTTGCATGAACATGTTCTTGATGCGATAAACATTGGAGCCATAACGGCGGCCTCTGCCTGTGGGACGTGCTTTGCCGTCCTTGGTGTTCTGCCCGTTTGCGGCGCTGTTCAGGGTGTCGGTGGCCTGCTTGAGCGCTTGCATGCCCGCCTCATAGGCATTCCTGTGCGGGGAGGCGCTCCGGAGTGAGGTGCTAGAGGTGGCGCTAGCCGCGGAGGGGGGTTCTGTTTTCATCATGGTTGATCACACGTTGCTTTGGCTGAGCTGAAACGTCATAGCCCCCCCTTGCTTCTCCGTCTGAGCGACAGCAGAATGGAAGAAACAGACGTCACCCAATGCATAGAGAGGGTAGAAAGGACAGAGCATGAGTCATTTAAGGACATTAATTAATACACAGACACATGAGGACACTTCTCTAATCAGCTCTGGTTTTTTTTTTTTACAGTAAACTGAAGCATAGTGAAAAGACACTCTTAGTGTCAGAGACCACACTGGATATAGATCTCAACATATGCACTGGTAAACTAAGTCGTTAAGCAAGCATGCACTTGTTCACATGTTACATTGACAAACGTATTAGTATATTGTTTCTGTAATGCAACTATAATCACAAACGATACAAAATTACTAACTAACAGAAAAACACAACAAAGCCTGGAACATGTATCCATCATTCACCCAGGTGGGAAGGTAGCATTGCAGCCATTTCCTCACATTGTTTTTAATGGAATAGGTAGTATTTCAAGTTTATACCAATGTTATGACATCCAGCCCTGTGTGCAAACGTGTTTAAGACGTAAACATCTTTTGTTTCAATTATTCTACCAATATATTTTTTGTAAGAAAATATATCCGCCTGAAACGCAAAGTAGGCTACAGGCTACGGCATTTCCTTTTCTGTTATTGAGAAACAGGTCTGAAGAGGACCACATCACTTCCCCCCGAAATGCTTAATTGCTCTCGCTTAGCACAATTCACTTGTGCCTTTCTTCACAGCCTTTCTATTCATGTATAAGACAGGCGTGAGGTTTGGATCAGTATTTAATTATCCGGCATCATTTATCTTAGAGGACAAAGTTGTCATGCATCACCAGAAATACAAGCAGGAAGTCGTTAAATACGAGAGATTTGAAAAATAATACGTATTACAGAAAACAGAAACAAAGAACACAATAAATGAGAATGCATTTGAGTCTAGCGGTTTATGCAGGAGCCCTTGAACTACCATATGCGTTATGCAGGCTTTGTTATGAGCGAGTCTCATGCTAGTCGCAACCGGAGCATCCAAGTAGGAAATAAAAACCAGTGTTAATAAAAGTAAGTATACCTTTCGGTGGTTCAATGATACACATCTAAAGAAACTGTATTATTTATTTGTTTACTCCACTAACAATACGAACGTGTCATCAAATCTCCTGAGGATGTCATGTTTCGACATTTGCACTAGGACCCTGCGGATAAGAAGGGCCTCGCTTTTTCAGCTGCCTGATGCCTAGAGTCAGCTACGTCGCTTCCTGCATCTTCTGCTGTGCATATAACAGTTCCCTATTCGTGTCAAAAACCAAGAAAGGCAAAAATAACAATGAACAGTGATACATTTCATTTCAATACAATGTCTTTCTGTTACCTTATTTCCTGCGTTCATCAAAGGCTCGTCCTGCCGTTACCTACAGTACGTCAGTTTGAGGATCCATTGTGTCCACAACCCGTTTTCGCCCTCTCGATTCCCCCCTCGATCGCACACTGGGCTACTGACGCCTGCCCTCTCCCGTTCGCTGCACTCGTTGTCCTGCGCGCGCCTTGCCCCCTCCTCTTGCACTACCTTCGGCATATGGCATCACAGGTCTCTTTAACCCTTCAAGCAGAGCAATACGTTTGTCAGTCATGTAATTTATCTTTCTGATATAAATTGAAAGACGAATTTTAGATAGGCCAGTTATAGCTACCTTTGTTAATGTCATTTAATGCAGTTGTGCACATTCAAAACAGACGTTTTTTTAACACCTTAACGTTTTACTATATGCTACTGAAAGCCTGTTAGTATTAGCACACATGGTAAAGATGTATCTCAAAAAGAAACGAATGTATTGTTGTATTGTTGTGGGATCTCAACTCTTTGTATAAAAAAAAAAAGTCAAAAGTTGACAACAGCGGCGTTGGTCCTGGAATAACGGGAGATTATTTGGTCATGTAAAATGTAATGGCAGGTGTGCCCCCTAGATATGGAGGTCCACTGCAGGACCAGTTACGAAACGAGTGAGGAGCACACCAAGTGTGAATCAGTATGCACGGGTTGACTTTCGGCGACCTCGTGAGGTGAAATGAGGGAAATCATGAGAACAGCACTTGGTAATATTTTACGTCATACAGCAGCATGCATGCTACATCTGTCTACGTTTTAAATTAAAATGGCAGTTTTTAGTGAAAACGAAAATGGCGTAATTCACATGAAAATGGAAACGCACTTTCACATTAAAACATAGATCCATGCCTATACTGAAAGCCACAGTCTCCGAAACACAGTGACCTATTTTGTTAGAGATCTTGATTGGGTATGTGTGTGTGTGTGTGTGTTAGAGAGAGAGAGAGAGAGAGACAGAAAGAGTGTGTGTGTGTGTGTGTGTGTGTGTGTGTGATAGAAAGAGATGGGGGGATCTCACCTCCTTAGTGGATTATTTCCCCCAGGGGGCCTTTGACACTGTTCCATCCTGAAGTGTATGTGAAGTGTGTTAAATGTGAGTCCCCACTGAATTTTTTTTTTTTTACCTTTCTCCTACATTCCATTCATAAAACTTTAAATGAATGATTAGCAGAATGCCTTACTGTCCTAGAAGGTATGATTACTGAGACTTCCTTTCTTCTTAATAAATAAATACATATAATATAATTAACTGGCAAGTATGTATTACGACCTAATGTTATCAATAACGATAAGTACCACAGCAACTAATAACTGAAAACAAATAAACATATAGCCTAACGCTTTCAACATTTGTGCAAAACAACACTGCTCTCTATTTCTCGAAGACCTGCCCCTTTTTGTTGTTCCAGAGAAACAGACTGTGCGGACCAGTAGAGGGCGACACGACTCACATCTGTTCAGACTTCAGAAGTATCAGCATCAACAACCCTCCATTCTCTTGTATTCCTACATATTTTGTATTGAAATTGAACCTACAACCTACATTTAACCTAAATTAAATAACACAGCTGCTTGACAGTTTCCCTGAGCCCTCTCAGAAATAAAGTATGTGGAGCTGGTTCATTCAATGTTTGGATTTGTTAGGATGCAAGCGACTAGACAGGCAACAGCATTGGCTGTTGAGTTGCATCGTAGTGTGTGCACTACGTTTTCGAGAGCCATCCGATCCATCAGATTCACTTCGTCCAACTCGGGTGCAGAGCTGGAGAATACACACACACACAAACACACACACACACATGCACACACATTCACTTGTGCATATGCCCCCCCCCCCCCCCCCCCCCCCCAACACACACACACACACACAGACATACACATGTGCACAAACATCCACACCGAGACACACACACACACACATGCACAGACACACACGTACATTGCGCTGCTGCACGGTATCCGTAGCAACGGCTCCCCCTGTGGTCACGTGAACACTCAGCATCATAATGACCCAGATTTGGCATATCTGTTGTTTCCCTGCCAGGCCCACCCTGTCGCACATCCCACACACCTCAAACAATCGGTGGAGTAATGGCTTCACTCTATGCATGTCAGATGGCGAGATAATAAAACTTTTTTCTTTTTTGAATAATGAGAGGATATTAGGTCACAGATCTTACAAGGTGTCCTTAGGTTAACCATAGAGCTACATATACTATGCCACAACAATCCTTTTTATGTGTGAAGTTGACATGGTTTATCTCCTGCCAACTCCAGACATTTACTATTTTTTAGCAGTAATCTGCATTGACGTATTGTAACAACCCAAATGAGAACTATTGTTTCTCACTGATACAAAAGTAGCAAGGGGCATTTCTTGCTTTCTTGTCAGTTGGATAATGCTCAGAAAAATCCACTATGTTTAAAGGCAGACTCAGCAGTTAGACTCCCTAACAATCTTTCTAAATACCGTATGGAACTCTCCCCATATCATTGCACTTAGTTAAATTTGACCTCTGCAAAGGACTTGTTCCTCCCATAAAGGTGTATTTCCATAAACTTAAGATTTAGTCTCACAGTGCCAAGTTGTTGGTTTGTTGTTCGTATTAGTTATGAATAGAAAAACTCTTTGAAGCAATCGTCTGGAGGAGAACCAGAGCTTTTCATTCATAATTTTTTTCTGTTTCAGCTATTTGCTCTTTGGATTTTTTTTTAACTATTATTCATGTAGGCCTACTCTTAGTCTTCTTAAATTGGCTTCCACGTCTTCGTCCTACAGAAAAATGGCACTACAGTAGTCTCCACAAGATGGCGCCTCTGTCATTTAAACTAACTCGAACAAAACACAATGACGAATAGGCTGGGACTGCAACACTTACAATCTGTAACCATTATGACAGCTGCAACCATCTGTAATTAAATGTTCCATTTCAGAAGACATTTTTCTTAGGTCGCATCCTAAACTGGATGGTTTGATTTGATAACCTTTTCTATAATATGTTTACACACACACGCGGGCAGGCACACGCACAAGCAAATAAAGCAATACGTTTTCATAACTGAAAACATCTGTGAATTGCAGTCCTTAATATTAAATACACTGCACTGTGACTAATAAGATTGTAAGGAATAGTTAAAGAAAATCATCCTTGTGAACAAACAGCATAGACCCATCATACATGGGACCAGGAGGAAATACTTTTGGTTCCAACATTCTTAGACCGAACCCTGCACAGATATCCAGTGAAGGTATGCAGACAACGGGCCCTTTGTTTGAGGCCCAAGGAGAAGCACCTAGCGCAACAGTATCACAAGCACTTTCAGGAGAGGAGAGGAGAGGAGAGACGCTGGAGGTCGGTTTCATTTCGATTTTGGAGTAAAAATTCACAGCACAACCTGGAAACAGACTGCAGAGGAGTCTTATAAACGCCACGGCCCCTTTTACTGGTCAAAACAAAAAGGAAACAACTTGATATTTGGGCAGGAAGACGATTATGTGAAGGTAGTTACAAATTCAGTATCAGATTGTAAATCTGAGTATACTGACTAGGAATAAGAACGAAACCATTCTCTTGAACATCCTGTGACGTCAATTACAGTGGACATGTTTACTTTGTGTACGGATCTGTTTGCCCAGCGCATGAATTTTGTATTTAGTCTACACGCGTTTTACGGATTTACTTCAAATGGAGTTTCTCTCTCCCATCTGTTGGATTACATTTTGGATTTATACAAAGGAATCGTACGTTTCAAATCATGGGTAATTGAAAGACTTCAAATAGAAAAATGGTTTCGATACAGGTAAGCTCAAGACAACCACTGCAGAGGACCAAAGTTCCAAATTAAGGTAGGCCTATTGTACAGTAGCTGGAAGTGTTTTCTGCACTTGCAATAAATTCCAAATCTCCTGAAGCAATATAAGCATGTTGTTGACTGAAATGTTTTTTTTTTAAAGACAATGCTGAAGTTCAAAGAAACAGGTACAATTGTAAGACAATTATTTCTGAGATTTTCTTTAATCTTCCTTTCAGTCAAAAACAACTGTAACAGGTGCAAGCCATGCTTCATTCAAGTCCTTTGGGCAGTGAAGGGATAAGTCAAGATCACGTCTGACAAACATAAGGTCGACCACTTAACATGCTTTATTTCAGCATTCAAAATAATTAAAAACATCTCAAATTATTATACATATACAAAATAGGTACAGATCCTCTTGATTTTATCCCCTATGGTGTGTCTGCTTCTCTCATGATAGTTGGACTTTCTCAGTTTTTTCCTGTTTTCATTTTCCCAAAACTCTTGTCAAAAACAAATGAAATCAAATACAAAAGGGCTCGAGGGGTAACTGCCAAAGGCAATTGGACAACATGAAGGGAGGGGTGTAAAAAGAAAACCAAAAGACAACAACCAAAAAGTGTCAAAAAGGTGTTTGAAACAAAACAAAACAAAATAGTTTAAACAAATCCACCTGCTTATTCTACACTAACAAAGACTGTGTGCATCACAGCTGTAGTTTTTACCCCTAACCAAGGCTCAAGTACTGTTTAAGCACAAACGTTAAAAAGATGGCATCTGTTACAACTGAACAACAAGATCATGTGGTTTCTTAGCACCAAAGGCCCTGAAAGCAAGAACGAGAGCAAAACATTACTTCCAAAAGCAGAATTCTAATACATCCAACTAACAAGGCCTCATATAGCACCGTCGCAGCTGTTGCTTGCTCCATTCAATCATACTTCCATTGTGTAAAATCTACCCTGGGGTTGTCTAACACTGGATAGAGTTGATTTCTTGTCTGAGGTAGCCATTAGATTTCAAAATGAAGTCGAACCCCTGTCTCTACTGATGCTTGCAATGTGACTCTTGAAAGAACAATGGTATTTTCCTGTCCTGGAGGTTAGAACAACAAGACACTTTACAGTCGTTTTCCATATTTATTTAACACCTGAACATGGTACAAAGCATTGTTTTTTTCTTTTTCATTGTCCTTCCGCAGTGGTAAAAAAAAGTCACCTGTATCTGATGTTTTTTAAATTCCAGGGGGGAGATTTTACGCTTTACAAGTATAAATTATTTTCTTGTTGCCAGTGAAACAAATGAGTCTTCTAAAGTGTCCTCGGTGTTGGTGGTGATAACATAGTGGTCCCAGGAAAAAAAAAACTTGATAACACACGACCACTGTCTTCGGCAGCGCAGCTTTAAGCAAGTGGACCATTTTGACAGCCAAATCAAACTTGAGGGTTTTTTAATGCATAGGAAATGGATTTAGAGAGATGACTGCTAGAAAAATAACACACACACACACACAAACAATTTCAAGTCCAGATTTCTCTTTTACAAGAAGCAGACTGGGCCAATTTCAATGCCAAATTCCTGATCGGGTGCACCAACGTCCATAGGAGCGATGTCAATAATAGGCAGACGGGATGTTTTCGTTGTCTTGTAGTCGATGACTGTCTTGCCCCATGCACCAGTGTGCGACTGCGATGATGACAAGAAAGAGAGAGGGCAGTCAGTACCTGAGGGAACTTAGATCTTTTCCTATAAACTGGTTCTTTCTTCATTGTTTTATCATAGATTTGAAGACTGAACAGGGAGTACCACTAAGTATTTGTCTTCATACAGCATTACAGTCATCACTATGGCAGAAATTACTTCACTAAACCGGTCTTTGACTCTCTCCACATTTATCTACACAACACACTAGCCACATAAAATTCTACCTTTAAGTCACAAGAAAGAGAACAAAGACACATTCATGTACAGAGAGAAAAGGAGAAAACTCACCGTGCAGCTATCCTCGACCACGCTGTATGTGAAGCGGCTGTTGCCCTCGGCTCTGACCTCAATCTCATTGGAGCCCTGCAGGAGCAGAGCCTTCTTGAGATTGCCTGTCTGCTGATCCATGTAGGCAATGCTGTTCTTGCAGTGGTATGTGATGTTCTGGGAGGCCTCAGTGGCCATGAGGCGGAGGAAGGTGAGCTGAATGTTGACATCCTGTGGGTTGGATCCTTCGCTACCATACTCGAACTGATTGGGAGAAGGCATTAAAAGGTGAATTAGCAACAGTGCCTTGAACATACAGGGAGTGGTGATCAGATGATGCAGGAAACATTTTGAAGACTTTACTTCTCCAAACAATAAGGAAAAGATTCAAATGGGGTAAAGGATTTTTACCTGGAAGCCCTCGGACATGGACTCGCTGAACCAGACGTGCTTCTTCTCCTTGATGTTCTTGCTTGTGTACCAGTTCTTCTTGGGAATGTCGGCCTGAGTTGGGTAGACGCAGGTCTCACCAGTCTCCATGTTGCAGTAGACCTTGATGGCATCCTCAGTGCAGCCCTGGTCAGGGTCGATGAAGTACTCGCCTGGTTGGGAAACATGGGGCAATATGACTGTGAGTTTCTAAAGACTTTGTCAAGTAAGTGGTGTGAGAAGTAATTTCAGGCCCAACCTTTATATTGTCAGATAATAATAATAAGGAAACCATCAATACCATTAATCTGGTATGGTATTCTTGATGGAGGGGCAAACAGTAAGCTCATAAACTAGCAGACACAACTAGAGAGCGACCTACCGCTCTTCCAGTCTGGGTGGCACATCTTCAGGTCACGGCAGGTGCGGGCTGGGTTCTTCTTGGTGCCATCGGGGCTGCGGATGCTCTCAATCTGCTGGCTCAGGGACTTGAGTGTGGTGTCAACCTCCAGGTCGCGGTCGCGCATCACGTTGGCATCGTCGGCACGGAAACGGAAGGGATCGGGAGCCTTCTCCTGAGGCTGGGCAATGAAGCCGAGGTCAAATCCGCCACCAGGGGCACCAGGGGGTCCAGGAGGTCCGGGAGGTCCAGGGGGACCCTAAAGAATAACAAAAGGGATAGCAGAAGGCTTATAGTTGCACTTGTAACCACATCTTGTGTATTGACAGTGGGGCGAACTGCAGAGATTGGTGATGTTGACTTACAGCAGGTCCAATTTCACCATTGCGACCACGAGGTCCAGGGGGTCCAATGGGCCCAGGCAGTCCGCTCATGCCATCCTTACCAGCAGAGCCAGCAGAACCACCGGGTCCCTAGGTGTGGTAAAGAGAGAGACTAACATGAGATTGAATTGCAGAGACATTGCACCTAACTTCCCCTCACTCAAGCTGAAGTGGTCTTTTGTCTTGTTTACTTGACGACTTCACAGGATGAAGTGAATGTGATGAAGATGAAATATACAGTATATTTTATGGAATTACTCAAAGTCAACTAAAATAGATTAACCTGTAGTTATACTGCAAGCACTGGTCTCAACAAATACATGCTCCTGGAGACTACATAGCTGAGACTACATAGCATAGTAGCATTTGTCTTTATTGTACAAATCAGTGCAAAAATATAAGCGTACTGCAACAAAATACAACAAATACGTACCCTAGGTCCAGCAGGTCCAGAAGAACCAGCAGGTCCGGCCTCACCAGAAGATCCCTATTCACCGAAATAATGTTTAAATTCCATAAATACATTGCACTATAGTGACATATCTGTTTTGGTCAAATTAAATGTGCTAAGACACTTAAAGCTAAAGTGTGTTTCTGGTTAAAATATGCTCAGAAGGTCTTTCCTCCATTATCAATCAGAACATGACAATGCAGATTATTGGCTGAAAACACCAGGTAAAGGTGTGAGTGTGGAGTGGAGATGTTTGTTTGTTCTCAAACTACTGGTGTTGTAGCTTTTAAATCTTTTACGGTGCAAGTCAAGCGGTGCAAGTTGGCTTACAGGAGATCCTGGAGGTCCCTGCATGCCAGTGAATCCTCTGTGTCCCTTCATGCCTCTCTCTCCAGCCTCACCGGCCTCACCCTTGTCTCCACGAGCTCCAGCGGGTCCCTGTGATGTGCAAAGTGCAAAGGAGGTCAAGTTAGTTCAATTCAATTGTACGCCAACATCAGATTCAACAATAAGGATGGTCTCTGGATGCTTAAAAGAAACCACAGCCTGAATACATTAGAGCAAGCCTACACAGACTAGGAACATTCTAGGAACAAGATAAACATCAATGTACTGAGGGCAAGCCTACAGCTTGGTCAGTGATCAGAATGATCTGAACATGTTATAAGAAAACGTATTCAACTATAAACTTAGGAAACTTTATGAACGTATTAAAATGAATGTACTGAGATCCTACAGCTTTGTCGGAATGATCTGAACATGTTATAAGGAAACTTGACAGAATCCCAAAGAATCCGTATGAAGATAGTAGAAGGGAGACAATCCTGAAGTGCATTTACCAAATACAGGGAAATGCACATTGTTCCCCCAAAGTGGATAGACTAAGGATGAGGAGGGAAAATGAGGAGTACTTACAGCAGGTCCACGAGGACCAGCGGGGCCAGCAGAGCCAGCAGGACCAGAAGGACCCTGGAGTTGGATAGAGAGAGGGAGAGAAAACAGATGTTATTTCAGGCCCTCCTAGAATGGGATGTATTTTCATTGTCTCCACTGCTCTTTATTGGGGCAGGCCAGATGTTATGGAGGCTTTGTGGACACTCACAGACTCTCCACGGTCACCAGATTTGCCGGCAGGTCCGACTGGTCCAGGAGCACCAGAGGGTCCAGGGGCACCAGGAGCTCCGGAAACACCGGACTCACCACGCTCTCCCTATGGTGGAACCAGGCAATGGTGAAAAGTTAGTCAAAAGAAGAGCTGGTGTGGTACACTGACAGGTATTGAGGACATTGAATTTCAAAAGGAATTCACCAGTAACCAAAAGAGTGATGTACTAACCTTTTGGCCAGCGGCACCATCACGTCCAACAGCGCCCTCTTGTCCGGGAGCACCCTATGAGAAACAAAGGAGAAATTATTCTGTGTACTTGACATGTGTACTTCTTTCATTGTACCTGACATTGGAAATCAGAGCCAGATCAGAACCAGATCTGTTCTAAAGGCAGCTGTTATTTGGGCGAAGTCAAGAAAGGATTTTCACCTCACGACCAGCCTCGCCAGGGGGTCCAGCAAGACCGGCAGGTCCCATGGGCCCGTTAGGTCCACGCTCACCAGAAGGTCCAGCAGGTCCTTGTTTGCCAGGCTCTCCCTAAAGAAGATAATGAGAGATGTGAGCAATCAAGAAAACACCCTTGTTGTTATTAACACAAGATAGAAGAAAACAACATGGAGAAACAAGGCTAAGTCCCAAAGAATACATCTTCCTGTATGTCAGGAGTTATGATATAAGTTACAGTCTTATCTATCGCCATTCTTTGATCTGAGTTGTATTTAGGCTTGGTAAGTTGTTCAGTAGAGGGGAATGCTTACAAGCTGTCCAGAAAGACCAGGGAAACCACGCTCGCCTCTCTGTCCAGGAAGACCAACAATACCACGGGCTCCAGCAATTCCACTTGGTCCGGGGGTACCTGAGGCTCCCTAAATAAATAAGGCAGAGCACACTTACATTTCTTGAGCACCAACAGAGCTTAACATGTTAGGTGAATACTCCAAAAAGATCTTCTAGAAAGAATAAAAAAGAGCTCAATGAATGAACAAGGGCTAAAGGATGCACTGGGATGTTCTGCTCTAGTCAGCCGTTAAGAATGTCTGTAACCTGCTGTACAACTTAATAACGACATGGAGATTGTATGACTATTGTGTCCTAACTACCTTTGAAGATTGTATGCAAATATTTGAGGTCACTGTCTGTTAAGACACTCCATCTGATATGGAGCTCTACAAATGAAGGATAAATGGATTAGATGAGTATCTGGGGCTTACAGAGGGTCCTTCACCACCAGGGGCTCCCTTCTCTCCCGGGGCGCCAGGGGGTCCAGCGGCACCAAGCTCACCAGTGCGACCAGCGGGTCCAGTGTCACCACGGTTTCCCTTGGGTCCTTCCTTGCCACCAGGCCCGGGAGGTCCAGCTGGGCCGGAGTTACCCTGTGAAAGGTAATGAATGGCAAATAGGTTAGTCAGAGTCTTGATGATGACTTTGATGGAACTTATGAACAACATGGCCTTGATACAAAATGCATTTAAGTGTCAGTGCTATGTGAATTGCCGACCTATAGTGAAAGGGTTTTTTGTAGATTGATGTATTGCATGGGTCACTATTGTGCGTTTGTGAGAATGTTGTTTTTATTGAGTCTAAGGATGGTAAGAAATGGCCTACTTACAGAGGGGCCGGGAGGTCCGACTCTGCCAACAGCACCAGGGAATCCAGTAGCACCCTAAAATTGGTCAAAAGCCCAGCAAGTTAAATTCAACTCTCACAGGCCCTGGTTGAAATGAAATGTTAAAATGTAGACATGAATGATGCAGTAATGCGTATGATATTGAGTACCAAGAATCATGGCACACTTATTTTAATGACAAGTAGTTTGGTTGTGTTTATAGTTTAAATTTGTTTTAAAATGAATATACTTACGGGAGGTCCTGCAGCACCACGGGCACCCTTAGATCCAGTAGCACCAACGGGACCCTGGGTGGATGTGAACATGTATCAGTAAACAGGAAGAGTAAACAGTGATCTAATATTATTAGGTGTATAACAGTCCTGTGACTTCTTAGGACTTCTTAGGACTTCCTGTGATAATTTTTTTAATCACCATTGCATTGGTGTGTGAAAAAGTTACAATGGCCAATTAGGAATGCTGTAGAATTAATCAGTGTGGAACACGGCAGAATTGCTATTTGCTTGTTTATAGGTAAATCAAATAAGTAAATTGGCAAATCAAAATTAAAGTTATAATCAACATCCAGACTAACAGGATATCCAGTAAGCGTTGGTCGTAGTTGCCATGATGGGCAAGGCAGTGTACATAGGCTATTCCACAATCACTTGCACAGGATTTCTAGTACAGTGTTGTACCTGACCAAATTTACAGACGTTTAGCCTGAGAAAAGGGAAAAAGTACATTTCTAAATAAGTTAAGGGGAATTAGCCCCTACATCTGCCATTGTCTTACTGTATTACTTGATTTTTTTTTTTTATCAATCTGGCACGCTGCTCGACTATAATTCCTTGTCCATGTAAAATTGCTGCTGGTGTTGATTCTAACCATGCAGGTGCACACCTGTTTGGAATCTTTCCAAGAACTGATCTTAGTCTTCAAACAACTGATCAGTTGTACTCGTCAAGTGAGTGTCTCTGTTAATGAATGACTCCCTGCAATCACTCTAGAGATGCCTTGGTGGTGTATGGGCATGCCCACTCCTGGCCTGGTTTTGGGAAAATTGTCACTGGGGTTGTGGGTGAGGTGAATTTGGTACCTGAGGTCCAGGGGCACCAGTGGCTCCAGCAGGTCCGGGAGATCCAGAATCACCCTTGGAACCGGTGTCACCAGACTCTCCCTTGCCACCAGCTTGACCATCAGAACCCTGTATGGGGAGGAAGAAGAAAAAGATTAGATTGAGTAAGCCCGCATACAGCACAGTGCCCAGGCACATGTCAGTGGGAGATTAGGCGCCCCATTTAGGTGGGGTATTTAGGATCAGGTGTGTGGATAGCTGGTGGACAGGCCAGGTGGCTGTTGGGATACTTACAGGAGGTCCAGCGAATCCAGCAGGTCCAGGAGGACCAGACTCTCCACGCTCACCCTAGCAGAAGGCCAAACATGGGAGAGTTAATCATGTGAATTAAGGCTAAAGGGTCAAATGCTGCATTCTGATACAGTGACTTTGTGTGCTGTTATACTGTCATGTCATGACTTCAAATCTGGTGAGACCAATTATTTTGCCTTAATTCTACTGCTAAGACTATTGATGTTGACGATCAGTATAACCAGTTTAATCAATATATTATCACTATAACTAAACGAATATAGTATGTAATGTTTGTAAGTTCGTGAAATATACTCACAGGGGGTCCACGAGCACCAGTAGGGCCAGCAGCTCCAAGAGCACCACCCTCACCCTAGGTGGAATGAAACAACATATGAAGACCTAGCTAGAGCATGCTAGAGGCTAAAGCGAACAGTGATCAACAATCAATGTACATGTGCATTTTTTATGTTTAAAGTTTAAAACCAAGGAGGCTCACCTTGTCACCAGGGGCACCAGCAGGGCCAGGAGGTCCAATAGGTCCAGTCATTCCACGGACACCGTCCTTACCAGTGACACCATCGGTTCCCTTGGCTCCTTGCTCGCCCTGTCAATGAAAAATAAATCAGTAAAGTACAAGTCGACCAAGAACTACAGTTCTAGTCCACAGATGTGTGCACCGTAACATTATTTTTTCAATTATTTTGTTTAACTAAAAATATTTTTGTTTCAAAGTTCTTTCTGTGAAAGTCACTCCAGGGTCAACTGCTATCTGACTAAAGTGACAATAATGACTTAATCATTTCACATCTTCTTTTGTCCAAAGTGACTTATATGTAGGGCACAATGCAAGCAAAAAGCCGATTTTGGGGAAACACTGAAAGCAAAGTGCCATAGAGAGCATTTAAGATCTGCGTTTTGTTGTTGTGTTTTTGGTGGCCACCAAATCCCATATCAATGTACTGAATCTATCAATAATCCACTGAGAATCTGGTGCACTTACTCTCTCGCCCTTAAGTCCTGGGAGACCAGCAGCACCACGCTCGCCGGGCATTCCCTGCAGTCCTGGGGCTCCCTGGCCACCAGAGGCACCTGGGGCACCAACGTCACCCTGGGATGGGAAGACAGAGAGGAGAAAATGGGATTATGCATTTAGATGAGGGTTATTCTGTTAACATCTTGTTAAGATAGCTGGTGCTGGTATTAGTGCTGGTAAATATGTCTCAAAACCATCATAGCCATTGTCATTATCAAAGTGGTCATCTGGATGTAATTGTCTGTATATTACAATTATGGTCATGGTTCTGGCTATGTAATAACAGACATTATTATGTAGTTTTGACTTTGTGGACAGTCATGTTGACCACAAGTTCAGCTGATTTAATAATATATATATATCTATTTCGGCTACACTGGTTGGTGTCACGATCTTTGGACTCTTACCTTGGCTCCATCGTTACCAGCAGATCCAGGAGAACCACGGGCCCCAGCGGGTCCAGCGGCTCCAGGGCCACCACGCTCACCGGGGAATCCTCTGTCGCCCTGAGGAAGACCAGAAAGAGATGTGAGCTTTTGTGAAGGATCTGTACAGCAGTAACAAGAAGATCCATAGATGCTGAGCAGATCTGTTGTAAAGGCAGATCTGTCTGATTGCGGGAGAATTACTCACTCTAGATCCAGAAGGTCCAACAGCACCAGCCTCACCAGAAAGACCCTATGGGGAAGAGATATGTTGATGAATCAGTTTATGTCACATCGCAGTTAAATGAGTTGAATGAACATTTATGTAACAACATTTTGTACAAAGGCATTAGATTTAGTGCCCTCTTCTTGAACATTTGTGTCCACCATACACCTGGCTCTAGGAGTTAAATATGCTGGAAATGGACTTGAGGTGCTCACCTGCTCGCCAGCCTTGCCAGGCTCACCAGTGGAACCCTGAGGTCCTGGAAGTCCCTGTAGTGGGGAGACAAAGGGGAGAAAACCAGATGAGACGAAGTCAGTGATTCACCGTCTACAACACTCCCAGAGTGATTTACCGTCTACAACACTCCCAGAGGAGAAAACACCCACCTGGAATCCGGGAGGACCAGCTGGTCCCTGCTCACCTCTCTCTCCAGAAGGACCCTATTGGAACAGATAATGGAGAAAAATCACATTCATCAGAGAAAAATAGCATCCATTGTGGGAACATTTAGTGTTGTGGCTAGCATTGAGTATTTGCCAAAGTCATGTAGCAAGTTTAGACTTCATCTAGCAAGCTATGTCAGGTTGCTAGGTGAGGGCTAAAATGTTACACAGGTGGAAATGGAGAAGAGCATTATGGGATGGTGGAGAAGTAGGGCACTCACAGATGGGCCAGGGGCACCGGGAGCACCAACATCACCATCTTTGCCAGCAGCACCCTATAGAGAATAACAACACGGTTAAAATAAGACATACAGAGGTCATAAAGGTGTGCCTTTTTATTAAGTTATAATATTAGGGTTGAGGTTGGGTGCTGAGAGGGTAGTCAATGGCTGATTGAGTGTACTTACTCCTGGGCCAAGAGGTCCAGCCACTCCTCGCTCACCAGGCTTGCCACCCTCACCCTGTCAAGGAAAAGAAGATGTTAGGTCTGAAGACAAAATTGTGATAACGTGAGTTACATCTTCTTGGAAGTTAACTCAACATTACTATTCATCTCATCTAATTTAAGACAGTTATTCATTATTATCAATAAGTACTAATGAGGGACCATTCACTAGCCATAGCAGTTTCTAGGTCAAAGTTATCAACATCCTTAGCCTATTTAACTTCATTTAATTTAATTTCATGTAAAATGTGTTGGTACTCACAGCAGCACCCTTTGGTCCAGGGAATCCCATGACACCAGGCTGGCCTCTGGCTCCAACAGGGCCAGGGGCTCCAGGGCGGCCATCTTGTCCAGAGGCACCCTATAAGGTTCAGGATGAAATCCATGAGTCTCTTACAGCTCTCAAAGGCTTTTATTCGCTAAAATGGATTTTGTGGTTGATTTGTTGATAAATGTAATGAACCTCTATAAACCACCCTCCATGAATTTATGTGGATTGTTAATATAATTCCACGTTGTAGGATTCAAAAGGTGTCGACAAATCATTTTAGGTTTAATATTTTGTATTTTGAATCGAGTACTTGAAGATACTGTATAGATCTACCAGGTTGTTTAAATTTTTTTTACAACTGCTCAAGAGAATTCGGTAGCTAGCTGACCTTGTGTGCTGAGTTGTGGAACAGGTGTGTCTGTTTCTGCATTATAAGCTAGCTGTTGTTATGTGAAGTAAACAAACACTGAGAAGAAATAATGTGTGATTTAGCACGAGGTAGCTTGTGTGAAGTGGTTGAGCATGATGAGGTAGCTTGTGTCGAGTGATTTAGCATAAGGTAGCTTGTGTTGAGTGGTTTTCAAAATGCTGAAGAAGAGGTGCTCTACTTACGGAAGGTCCCAACTTTCCATCGGGTCCAGGGCTGCCAGGGCTACCAGTCATACCCTAAGATGGGCAAAAATGTATGAAAGGTCAATTAGAGGGCAAGTGGTCAAATGGCATAGCAAAGTTACAGATACACTATAATCATTTCCAGTTAGCCGATGGGTTTCCAGTTCCTACAAGGTAATACCCCTTGTATACCCCATTGTAAAGATCTCTGATCTTTAATTTGATTTAATTTGTGTAATAACTCACCTTGGATCCAGGCATGCCAGGCTCGCCGTTGCGGCCAGGCTCACCAGAGGAACCCTTAGGTCCAACAACACCAGCACCACCACGCTCACCAGTGGCACCCTAGAGGAGAAGAGGGGAAGAGTGATGTAACCAAAATGTCACCCTGAATGAACTCCAATGATTAGAAAATGATTGGGCACTGTGAAGTCCTTGTGTCAGACACAATGCATATTTTTCTCCATAATATACATTTTAAAGTACTGATTAGTCTTCCATATTATGTTTTCTTTTGTTGTCAAACAATGACTGAATGAATCAGTCAGTCAATGAATCAATCAGTCCATCAATTAGTTCATCCGTAAAACTATTCAGATTTTCAAAACAGAATAGGTTTTTTTTGTATCTCACCTTGGGGCCAGCAGATCCATCAGCACCAGGGAAACCACGGCTACCGGGGGCACCCTGTAAGAGAGAAATACAGATGTGTGTGTCAGTACCATGATAAATGTATTACAGCAAGAGACCTGGCAAAGTGTTGTAACAAGGATAGACCTATGACAAGACCAGCGCTGCAACGGCTATTACAGATCCAAAATGGCAATACAAGAAGCAAGCCAGTTGCCAATGTCACAGGCTTTTT
Source organism: Clupea harengus (assembly GCF_900700415.2). Classification (NCBI taxonomy): domain Eukaryota; kingdom Metazoa; phylum Chordata; class Actinopteri; order Clupeiformes; family Clupeidae; genus Clupea; species Clupea harengus. Next base: position 15,045 of record NW_024879960.1, on the reverse strand, counting down.
AATAGTAAGTAGTTTCATGAAATATATAAATATAAATTGTATTAGTTAAGTAAAAATGTGCATCAAGTAAGATTTGCTTATTGCCTCTAATAGCAGGGAATGATGGTTTAAAAAAATGTTTTTATGGATAATTTCTTTGAAGACTTCTCAGTATCTGTCATGAATCTAGGTTTGTGAGAACACAGATAGGCTAATGTGAATTCCAGGCCATTAACAATAAAGCCATTCAACAACTTTCATAGGTTATCACCAAATTCCTGTCGTAGACAAATTGTACACTTCAGGCAGAACTGGGAACATTGACTGGGAAAGGAATGATGTCAGGATGTCAGGAATGGTGAAAGTGAAAGGGAATGGGATGGTTGGGGGTACATACACGCTCTCCAGGGGCTCCACGTGTTCCAACACCACCGGGCTCACCACGAGCGCCTCTCTTGCCCTCCTCACCAGCAGATCCGGGGGGTCCCTGGACTCCAGCAACACCCTAAACAATAAGAGACAACAAGAGTTAAAGCTGCTGAGAGAAATACAAGATGGTTGACAATGTCTTAAAATATATGTGCGATTCTTCCAGGTGCATCTTTGGCAGGGTCAAGAACACTGTGTATGTAGTCATGGCTAAAAAGGGCTAGAAAAACAGTATGACTATGCCAGAGATCTGAAATTGTAAGAAATATGTATTGTGTTTGTGGTATAAGTTAAGGATTCCTTAATAAACATTATATAATTAACTAAAAACATTTTTTTTATTTAAATGCACTACCAACAACATGCACTATATTTGTTAATATGAACAAAACAAAAAACTAGATGCCATGTTGAATGCAGTAGGCAACTAATATACTAAAATAATATTAATTGATCTTTTATTTAAATGTGTCTGAGGGGTATGGGTTATGTCATCAGTATTGTTTTACAGGGTTTATGGGGAAATGCAGGTGTACTTACAGCCTCTCCCTTGGCACCAGACTCTCCCTTAGATCCGGGGGCACCAGCTTCACCCTGGCATAAAGATAAATGCATTCAGTTTACACATAAACATAATATATTCAGTTTAATGTCAAAAGAGAATGCTAATGAATTTAATGAAATTAACCAATCCTATATAAAAAAAAGTACATTTGGGGGTATTATGTAATAGTGTGATTGAGCCACTTACAGTGTTACCCTTAGATCCTGGGGCACCGGTTGCACCAGCGGCTCCAGGGGGACCACGAGGTCCAGGGAAGCCAGGAGCTCCAGCAACACCAGCAGCACCCTGTAGGGGGCAGCAGAGATCCAGTTATTTAATTGTAACCACCCCGCTTGACAGAAGTTGAACACAACTAAACTAAAATTAAAACTAAACAAAACAAACTAAACTAAACTAAAATTGCTTTAAAAAGCAAAAATTGTGTACTTACAGGGGCACCCTTGTTACCGGGGGCACCATCAGCTCCGTTGTTTCCCTGTCATGAAGACAAGGCAAAATAAACAAAATGGCAGCAAAGTTAGTAGTGACTACGTGACGCACAGCCGGCTCATCAACACATTTCACAGGTCATCCAGAGCAACAGACAAGCAAGCAAAGAAATAAACAACAACAACAACAACAAAAAGGACAGGTTAGGTCCACTTACAGCAGGTCCGGCAGCGCCAGCAGGTCCAGGGTTTCCAGGCTCACCACGAGCTCCGGCAGGTCCCTCACCACCACGAGCTCCCTGAGCTCCAAGCTCTCCCTGTGGGGTTAAGCGGAACATAGTCAGGCTTTAGTTACATGGGTGACTCCATGACCTTACATGCTCTACCTACACGGCAGACAGAGTTAGCTAAAGGGGACTGGTGCACCAGCTGCAGTATGATGTACCAGATGAACATAAAATACATTGTTTTGGGGGTTTTAGCTTGGCCACAGTTGAACCTTGGACCCAGGAACGATAATTATCATTCCGCTGGCGTTAACATAAGTTATAGGATTGGTATTTTTCAATCTTGTTTCTCCATCTACTACACATCTCAATGATCAGCAATCAATCAATCAATCTCTCTACTCGCAAAAGGGGTTTAGCCTACTTCAAAACAATTGTCTCTCTTTCACTAATGCAGATTATAGTTGTTTCTATTCGCTATGTTTTATAATGGTTCTTCTGTATACTTCTATGTAAAGAGACCTCAAATACAAATTGTCCTTAACAAGGTAACTACCACAAGATAGTATTGCTCTAAATGCCCACATAACGCTATCTTGGTGAGGGAAACTTTAGTGTTGGAGTAGGCTTAGGGAAGTATTCTGACATATGCTTGAGATGGCTCACCTTAGATCCAGGGCCACCAGGGAATCCGGGAGGACCAGCGGGACCAGTTGGGCCCTAATAATGATCAAAACAATCAAGATGTGAGAAGATGTAATGGAAGACCACGCTTACTTTCAGCTCACCAAGGTTTGAGTGGGATCTAATATTGTCCTCATTAACTAGGAGTTCATAATACGGTCATAATGAACACACTTGGAGAGTCATATTATGGCTTGACATTTGTAACATGTTTGTTTGTAACATCATGGAAAGTCATTCTGGACCCTTTGGTTTATAACATATTAATAACACCTAGGACAAGCTATAATGCTGCTTTAGTCTTGGGGGTTTGAATACTTACAGGAGGACCAGCAGCACCAGCGGAACCATCATTACCACGAGCACCCTGCAAAACACAGGAATAAGAATACATATGGATTACATACATATAGCATGTAGTTGTGTATGCTGTGATATACCATACCATACCATTGAGTTGGTGTAGGAGGTGTGTGTGTGTGGGGGGGGGGGGGAGGGGGGTATTCTTGAGAGATAATCTTTATCTATGAGAATTACTGTAAAGTAGTGCAATTGTTGCCCATAGGGCCTAACAAATGACAAATGGGACTGACCAACAAGCTTACTGGTTAGGAATTAGTCCTTAATGTATATGGATATATCATATGTATGTATATATATATATGTATCCTGTCATTGCTCGCAAGCCCGTTTGCCAGCATTCCAAATCTACATGTCCAGGAGTAAGACTGATATGCATGTGAAAGAGACAGTCTAGTCTTTCAGGTCTAAACAACGATTTCAGTGAGGATGAGTCATGATTTAAGCTCATGCCCACATTGCCCCAGGGCCTTCCTTGGCTCGTGACCTCATTCAGGAGCTCTTACTGTCTGGTGAAGATTTTAAATGTTGTGTGAAAGAAACGTTGCACTCACAGCAGCACCATTGGGACCGGAACGGCCTCTCTCACCAGGCAGACCACGTGGGCCCTAAGAAAAAGGGAAAGACAGAAAGAAATGGTCAATTCACAAGGATCTACCTAAACAAAACAGTTAGAATATTAATACTGCCTCTACTGTTGAGTTCTGGGAAGTTCATTAATATTACACAGCGTTTTGATCAAAGAATCACTAGGAGTTTATTATGTTTGTACAGTGTGTGTGTAAAGTGTTTTAGAGTATGAATAATGACCTCAGGAGGAGTTGTCTAATTATGATGGTGTCTATGTGGTACACGTTAAAGGATTTGAGGTAGTTTCTCTCAGTACTCTCAGAAGTTTTGAAAGATGAAGACAGACTACTCACCATGGCTCCAGGGGTACCATTCTCTCCAGATGCACCACCCTCACCCTGTTTGCAAGAACCAGATGATGTTAACACTGCATCATGGGAAATGTTGTTTATTTTTTAATAGGTGTAGTTCGGTCATTCAGAAGCACTCACCTTAGGGCCAGCAGGGCCAGAGTCTCCCTTAGCTCCATCTAGACCGCTGAATCCCTAAAAGAGATGGGCAGCAAGAGGTGAATTGGTGACCTCTGAGAAAAAGGCCTTGGTCATAGCTTTCCCACCAAGGCTCTTCTTGGTGTCTGCCTCAACGTCTTCCACATGAAAAGACTTTGAAGATTGTTTGAAGAAAAGATTGTAGGTTTTTTTACAGTCTAAAACCTTTTGTGTTGAGGGTTGAGAGAACCATTTAGGGGCTCACATTGCACCCATTTTTTCACAGACGTACATAGTAGAGTCACTTACTCTGTGTCCCTTGATGCCAGGAAGTCCAGGGGTTCCAGGGAATCCACGAGCACCCTGTAGAGAGAGAGAGGGAATTGTTATCATCTGAGATGATGATTCAAGAGAATTTACAGTCTTTACATTTACAGCATTACTTATCCTCAATGTTCAAAATATTAAAATGAATGAGAGATAAATTATTATAGAGCATAGTTAAATGAAAGAGAAAAGCAGGAGCTTCTAGGGGGAACATGAATCAGATACAAAATGTCATCCTTTAGAGTCATGGGCTATACATCGATTGACTCTGTGGCTGGCCTTAAGAGAGTAACTGAGGTGTCCAAATGATAGTTTCCAAAATTAAAACAAAAAAATTTAAATAAAAGACTCACCTGAGGGCCATTGGAACCGCGCTCACCACCGCGACCAGGTTTGCCGGGCTCACCCTTAACAAGGACAAGAGGACGAGGTTAAGAGGGCACAGGATTGGATATCACTCAATACAGATAATAGTCAACAGCAGAAAAACCCAAGAATAACTTATATCTTTGAAATGGCTCCAGTCCTGATCTACCACACATCTATAATATAGTCAACTACTAGCAGGGAAGCTTCCAGATATAAATGCTGATTTAGTCCAAAGTCAACCAGTCTTATTTCACAGGCGAGCAGCAATCAAAAGAAAACAGAATCGGTTGTCAGCACTGCTGATGACTTTGAAAAATGGTATAGCCTGAGGTCTTTGTGGATCTATGGCGGGGCATTGTTTTATCTTCTTTTGTATGAAATGTATTGAGAACGTAGAGGTGTGCACCAACTTACATCTTCTCCGTTCTTGCCAGGGGGACCGGCAGCACCACGGGGACCCAAGGAGCCCTACATGAAACAAGACAACAGCCTTGAGTAAGAGACCATGTGTGTGAACGTTTCACAGGTGTGTGTGTATGTGTGTGTGTGTGTGTGTTGTCAATGATGATATGATGCATGTATAAATTATGAGTTTCTGTGTGTGTAAAAGCAAGTACGTGTTTCATGTGTACATTCATTTATTTGATTGTTTTTAATATTTCCATTTTCTGTAGTGCTAGCATTATTATTAGTTCACAGGGTCAAAGGTCAAAGTTCACAATTCACCAAGGTGACCCTTTAAGATATATCTGTACACTCCAGGATTCTGCATAATGGACAGCATATGAATCTAAATAAGAATTACTGAATTATTGGTCTATTCTATGTGTGCACATGTGTAATTTGTGCTCTATGTATAGGTGTGTGTATTCTTTGCGGTTGGAGTATTTTTTTGCTGTATTTTGTGCATTATGGGGATATTTCTATGTCACAGTGTGTGTACTCACAGGAGCACCAGCCTCACCAGGCTCACCAGGGGGGCCAGTGAAACCCTGAGGTCCCTGTAAGGAGACAAAAAATTCAGATCACCAGTGTTATCATAAGCACTCACTAAAAGTAACAGTAAAATTAACTAAACAGATAAGATCTAACAAACTGGCATAATTTATCACTAAGTTTGTATATCCTTTGAAAGTTGCTCTGTAAAGACAGTTGTAGAATAGTGTTATAACACTTATTTTTTTAAAAGAATTAAATGTCTGTGACACTAAACCAGCCTTAGTTGTAATAGAAACCGTGTGCTATAGGCTAACCGTGTGCTATAGGCTAACCATGTGCTACAGGCTAAACATTGGAGTGCTTGCTTTAAAATCAGCAGCCTGCCACCAACCACACCGCAAGTCTCAACATGCCAAGCAGGAGACTCCCTGGTTGACCTCATGGCAGGCTCAAGGCCAAAACCTCTGTTAAAGGGATGAGAAAAGAGGAAAAGAAAAAAGAGAGGAAATACTCACGCTGTTACCGGGAGGTCCAGGGGAGCCACGGGAACCCATTGGGCCCTAGAGAGACAAGGCAAAAGAAAAAGATACTTTAACTGTTGCAACTAAATTAAATTTTAGCATTAGATATGACCATAGTATTTTCCTAAACCCAACATCTATGTATAATATGCCATCAGTAATGACCTCAAATAGAATGATGGGGTCCAAATACTAACAAATACAAATCAAAGTCACAAGTAGGTCAACAAAGTTCACTGATTATGCTTAGTCGACCTTGGTTTGACCTTGTGTCGGTTATCAACACAGCCACAAATGTCAAGTCTCTATGGGTTCTCATGAATGTCCCTTACTGCTAAAAGGCCAGCTAGAACAGCCAAGTTACTAGTGTTTGTTTTGTGTGTGTCTGTGTCTGCGTCTGTGTGTCATCGTACCATTAGTCCATACTGTTAACAGAAATGAACAGTGAATATTTGTGTTTGTGTGGTGCTCGTCTGCCTATGTTGTCATACCATTGGGCCAGGGACGGGCATGCCACCACCAGACTTATCGTCGAATCCACCGGACATCTGAGGAGCAAAGTTCTGTGGGAGAGAAGGGGTGAGGGGGTCAGTAATGCATGACAGTTGCATATACCAAAATGGCCCTAACCACAATGTACTGGTCTAAAAGCAGCTTCTGCACTTAGTATGTGGGTCGTGCGATTTCCAAGCAGCTATGTGTGCAGCTAGCAATGTGTCTGACAGGAGGTTAAAGCGTGTGTCGACCGGTTTTGAACTAGATTACAGACTGAGTTAGATGTTGTCCTTTTACATTTCCTGGTTTGATCTCCCAAGGAGACGCTAGATAATTCTGTTCTGTGTCATACAGAGACAAACAGACACTGACCTAGCAGTATTCACAGGCTAAAAGACAGCATGTACTCTTCTAGGTGATGTCCAGAGCGCTGTCCACTACTCTGGTGCTGAACTGAATCTGCAGCCTAACCTGCACTAGTTCCTGTGAATGTGCTTACAGTACTTCTCTGAGGCTCTGCCCTAAGGCAGCATTAGTGGCTGAAGGGTGCACATTCTTCAGGGAGTGCAGGGTTAACCTTTGGGGCTTTTGGGGGTCACTTGTCTGTGTGCGGGGAGAGGGGGTGACTTACTCCGCCAAGACCAGGAGGTCCGGGTTGGCCTGGGGGTCCGGGAAGGCCGGGCTGTCCGGGAATGCCATCATTTCCGGGAATACCATTGGGACCCTGTTTAGAAAGAAAAATAAGGGGAATTTTAAGAGATTTTAAGTTTAGTGTAAGGTAGCCACCTCCACCACTTACTACAGAGATATTAAGATATTTGAAATGGCAGTCTATCTGCATAGCCAATATACCACTATTATAAAGATAATATAGTTAGGAAATACATCATAAAAGATCCCAGTTTATTTATATAACCTAGAATGGATTAGTTATCTATCTGGAAGTTTAGCCAAAACTACCTCAATACTGCAACATCAAAGAGCTCAATGATTATCTGACTGATGATCGGATGGTCTGATCTCTCATTATAAACATCTCCATATAACCATGATATTGGCATGTTCCGTTTTAAAATGTATACTCTAGCATGGGGAACGCATCAGAATACCGGTACAGACATAAACAAAAGTCTCAACAAAACAGAAAGCATTAAATGAGGAAGAGGAACCTACTCTGTCTCCCTTTGGTCCACGGGGTCCCTATACAGATGAAAATACAGCATGTTATAATAATTACAATAATAACAATAATAAGTATGGGTACAATTATGTTATTGCATTGTAAATCATTCATGAAGAACTATTTACCTCAACGGTCTCCTGGCGACCTATAAAGTTAACAGAGAAAAAAAGTGTCATGATCTCAAATCAGAAAGAAAGTTGTCAGTATTTCCTTTCTTCAGGCAATATTCTGAAGCTCTAACTCTGTTTCATTGTTTGTATGTCGTAGTAGGCCTATTGTTTTATTGTTTTATATACATATGTTTTGTTATAACCACAGTACATTGTCCTATGATGAGGGCCCATTTCGGCCCTATAGGTTTAACTCGGGAAAAAACCACAACAACACAAAATCAGACTTGGCAAAAGCCATTATGTATAATCCCATTCGGACAAGTGGCAGACGAGGGGCCGAGGATAAGGATAATATCCAGGTCTTCCCATTGTAGGTTATCCATAAACGTTACTCCAGACCATCGAGAAACGCAAGGATTCGGCTTGATATGTCGAGCCTCTCCCAGAAAAGCATTACAACTGCGGCCCTGTCGGTAATGTGCGGTCAGGACTCGTACCGTCGTCGGGGCAAATAGGGCAGCATTCGTCGTGTGGAATCACTGGATTGGGACAGTCGGCTATTTCCTCGCAGATAACCTCGTCGCACATAACGGTGCCGCTGTCGCACACGCAGATCTGGCATGGTTCGGGTTTCCAGACGTCCCTGTCATTGTAGACTTGACCGTCCAACGTGCAGCTTACGCCCGTGCCTGAGGTAGTAAAATAGAGCAAAGTAGTTTAGCTTGAGAGTTGAACTTAAGAACATCTTTTCATAAACTTCATGACAAACGTTTTAAAATGGACAGAAACCTATTTGAACCAGTTACAACAGGCCAGTTACATGACTGATGCAGAAGAGGCCTACTACTGCTATTCTTTGTGGGAATTATGGCTATAATATTTAAAAACGACACGGTAAGAATATATGAGTTGACATACAGATAATCTAAATAAAATGGTTGTTAATGCCTACAGGTAAACATCTCTGAATCTTCTCAACATTACAGAGCGGGGAAATTCAACGTCTGATTTCTGCATACAGGGAGAAAACCCAGTTCCACGTCGTCTGTTGTTTACTGCCAATTATGAAATAATTGAATACTGTCAGCTTGGCAGAGACCTGCTTTTTTCCCTGAGTGGAAAGTCTGAAGTGTCTGCATGTGTTTTCAATTACCACGAAAAAAGTGAGGGGCGGAGCGAATCCTTGTGAAACTATTATCCCAATGGGATGCACTTCCTATATTAGCCACTGAACGGCGCAATTACACCACTAATCTGCTTGACCTTACGGACAGACGTTAAAGCCATATCAGACGTGGAGTTGGGGGTTATTCCAACAAAGCACCAAAGTCCATTTAAATTGATTGAGCATCTGCGTGTTGTTTATTAAAGCTTTGCAATATTTCAACCTAACTACTGCGCTCATATTTTCATAGTCCATTTCAAATCTCACCCAAATTACTTGGTCAGATAGATGCAGGAAGGCTTGGCAAACTTCTTTGTAAGAGTGTGCTGTATTTTCTTGTAACTATCTATATCTAATACATACAGCATAAAAGGCTCAGGCTGTCTCTCTTTAACTTTGCACGCTTGACTGGGGTAATGAAGTATTGTCCCCAAATGTATCACACACCCTGACTGATGCCAGTATTTTCTCCGAATGAAGGAAACCTAAAGCATACTGTTGAATTATTTGCTTTCCTGACTCATCTCTCCATGTCCAACTAGTCACAGCTGTGAAAACGTAGCTCGGGGACATCAAATAGCGCTAGGACACCAGGGCCCTGAAACCTGTGTCAACTTGCCTTTAAAGGCTCGCGCATGCATGTGCAGTAAAAAAAAAAGGCCCATCCAGGGCCAACGCTCTTTCCATATGTAGACAAAACACACACACGCAAGACACGAAAAAAGTAGAGTGCTTATTGCAGAGGAGAGCGAAAGGTTGGGTGGAACAATAGGATGCAGAGGTGCCCTGACCAGAAAACCCTGGCACGAGCAGACCTCTTCCTTTTTATAAGCCCTCTGGCGGTATGGTTATCACTGGTATTCAAAGTTTCTGACGGGCACCATCACAATTTCATCCGCAACAGGGATCTCAAGAAAGTTCTACTTACGATCGTCCTCGCCTTGTCCTCTTGCCAATAGCACCGTTGCGCTGAGCAACAGCGCCAATCGAATATCCACAAAGCTGAACATGTCTAAATATTAGACATGTAGACTCTTTGAGGCAAGAGAAGTTAATTTGTTTCCCCTTTTAGAGTCCAAGCATACACGGTAGGGTCCGGTCTTCTGTATCTCCAATCCCGACCCCAACAGAAACTCCCTACTGTCTAAACTAACTTTTTCCCCAAGCTTTTATACTCCAAAGTTTTGGGGAGGTGCTGGATGCAGTGCATAGCTCGAACATGTTCACGTTTAAGTGAAGACAGTCCCTCCTTCGTCTGGCCAGGGGGCTGTCTCAGGAACTTTTTTCTCCCCTAGCATCTTCAGAAACTTGATCTCTGAATGAAGAGGTGGCGGGTCTGTCTAAAAACAATCACATCTTTTCTGTCAAACCTACAGCAACACAGGGTATCCTCGCCGACCGGTGGCATGCAAGGCCTGTAACCTTATTTTGGCTGTTAATGTCATAGCTGATATTATACATGTATTGTGTTTCCTGAGGACGGAGGATGCGGTTGATTATCTTTATTTCCACGCATTCCTATGCGGATTTCAATGCTGATGTGGTGATTTGTATTTGCTGCAATGAATAAATGTGTTTTAATTCTGTTTATTTATCAGATGTCTTTGAAAGGGTTTATTTTCCTTAATTATTGTGGAATTTTCATTTGGAAATGAGTTCACAGAGGAAATGCTTGTTTTGTTAGATTTCGATTTCATTTAAATAAAAAGAACATCTCCGAGAATATCCTTATTTGATTTTGATCTGATGTCTTACATGTCATATAGTTATAGCTGTCAAATAGGCCTGCAGGAGGATTGTCGTCTATACTGCTTCTGTTTGTTTGTTTGTTTTATTGTTTTGTAGAGGAAAGAGAAAGTTACATCTTCTACATTAGACGAACTAATGATCTTAAGCGTCCTCGCAGAAAGATACGTGGACTGCCGCGTAGAAAAATAGTTTTGTGCCAACAGTGCTTTCATCTTGGCTATTATCCACCACAGGTCGTCTGAGGAGAATACCGGTGATTAGAGGATGATAGGTGGTGACTAAACTGGCTATTAAAGACTTCGCTCTCTTGAGCTATGTGAAACTAAATAATTTCCCCTTTATAATTTCACCCTGTTGTCCTCTCCTGACTAACGATCACAGTTATTTAGAGGCATATTCAACATATAGGTCGACATTTGGGTGGGGACTTGCATCGTCGGTTCTCTCAAGCGCTCTTAATTTTACACTATTAACAGCAGGTGGCTTTAAAAATCAGCCAGCAATCTGCAACACCCAAATCATATGTTGTAATAAATAGTGCTTGATCGCATTCAGAATAAGTCACTACGGTAAATTGAACGGACTGATGTAGAGACAGTTTCAAAGCAACTTCCTGTAGTGACGTCTTTGCGTATTTGACATAAATTAGTTACAAACTCCAAATAGCCTATTATAAAAACAGTAGGGCGCTATTTGGCAGCCAATAATTTGCTCACAGACACGTTGCAGCTTGGATGAGCATGCGCCCAATCAGACCATCAAGGCTTTTTCGAGAATGACGATGAAACTAACGCTCCCGACTTGCCACCTCACCATAGCCAGCTGAATCTCAGGTGGATTCACGCAGTCCTCATCATTTTGAAAGAATTATCGTAAACAAGCGTAAATTGGTCTATCAGGTCTTAATTCAGGATAGTTTGCACTGACCGATCACGTTTTAATTTGATTGAAACTCTTTGGGTTACTGTGTCAAGATCTGTCTAATAATACAATCACTCCACATGGATTAGAGGCAACCACCACATGCGCACTATGTGATGCCTTGATGCCAAAATATAGCCGCCCGCCCGTCAAGGAAGCAACGACCCAGAGTCTATGCATAGGTGCATTGCTCATACACGTAAAGGCTGGTTCTCTATGTGATTTTAACACTCCGGTGCGATGATATGAGGCATGCGTGGTAATGCATGCATGCAATGTATAGAAATGATTGTCTTCGTGTGTGACATGTGATTTTGATTGTAAACTTGACCCTGAAATACGGAAGTGCAAACCACAGCCCTGTCGTACCTTTCTTCAAAGGGAACATGAGCGCATGGACATGTGGTTTATAATCACATATATTTAGATTCCTGTGGTTGATTCCAACACGCACAGTCGAACTAACACTCAAAATAAAATCATAATGAAAAGTGTTCTGAGCAACTGAAAACTTAAATTTACAGTCAAGTTTAGCTTAAATATGCATGTAACAACTATGTGTTCGCTGAAACCGGTGGTGCTTGGAACTGTATGTAAACCAATGGTATTTCATTGTCGTTGTCATTGTCAGAAAAAGCTTTTTAGAAAGATTCCTTGAATGCTTTTGGAGGACTCCTTTCATGCTAGTCCAGTAAACCTTTGGTTATTCCAGCAGATTGAAATAGCAGCATGTTAGCAAAGATTTTAGAAAACTGGAAAGTGAACCATTTGTTCTGTTATAAATGGAAATATCTACAGAATTGTGGGGTTTGTGTCCATGACATATCTATAATTATGATACTGTAGGTTTTAGAAAGTCTAATTGGGCCACACATCACCTTATATGCCAAGGCAGGGCTTCTGCTGGATTTAGTTTAATGTTTCAAACAAATGGTTTACTGAATTACTCTCTCAGACTGGAGCATGAAGGACACTTCAAAGGAATTGGCTCAGTATTAGTTTAACTAAAAGAAATGACACTGGAAGAAAACAGTGGCTTTCAGCTACGTCCAAGTTCATGCAGGTATCATACACTACAGATGGCATATGTGTATCTATCTTAGAAGATTGATTGGTGTTTGTATGGGGGCACTCTAGGGAGGGATTGGAGGTTTCTTGCAATAGTTTGTCAGAAACACATGTTTCATCATAGTCAATCGAAAAAATTAGAATTTGATGTGAGACTTACCTATACAAATATAATTCCCTCATGAGAGGATCTTTAGGGTCTCAGTACACGCCCTAAGCTCCTTCCATGAATGGGTTACATGCTAGCAGTCAATCACAGAGAACCATAATCGTGTTTTTTTTTTTTTGCCTTCTTTTCAACAGGTCTTGTCATTAACGGAAAACAAGCGCTTTGTGACTCTCGTAACCGAGTGCACACAGTGTGGTGGTTACATGATCAGGAATTGATGAGCGGGTGTCACTCAGTGAAACAGGTGTGATGTTCAGGAGTCTTTTTCTGAAAATACCAACTTCTCTTCTCACCGCGCCCTCTACAGCTGTTCTCTTCTGGAACACATCCTGTTTAAAGGCCCTTTCTCAATTCACGAGGGACAGAGAGAGAGAGATGGGGAGAGACAGAGAAAAAAAAAGAGACAGAGACAGAGATAAAGTTTAATGGCCAGGTGGGTGAGGGGAGTTTAAGAAGCCATTTGTCTTTTTACCCAGAATATTTAGTATGGAGAAGTTATGAATTGTGACAGTGTGTTGGCAGTGAATAAAGCATTGGAAAAGGTTTGAAACGTGGAACTTCATGCACAAAAGCTTCATATCATGATGTATGTTTCTCAAGACACAGAAGATCTTAAATATCGCAAAACAACGGGTGTTGGGAAAATCATCAGTGCCAGAGCTTCATTCAATTGCTGTGGTGCCTCTAATAATGACTTTGTTTAGGTCACCTGGTTACTGCGAATGTCTTGCACCACTTGCAAAAAAGTTCACAGAAATGGGAGGACATGGGAGATTTTTTTAAGGGATTCTTTAGGCTGACAGGTTCAGGTCTTTCTGTTTAAGTTAGCTAGCTAGCTATCTAGTTAATGTGAGCTTAACCCCTAATCTTTGCTGCCCTAATAGTCAATGTCATAGTCGGTGCCGTTTGCCATTTGCCCTTCAAAACGTACCTGTGTGCGTTGATTGACAAGTTTTAAAGCACTGGCAAATCTGGCAATTGACTGGCGTGAGATCAGGGCCAGGCCTCTGCCAGAGTTCGCTGCTGCTGAGGTGCATCAGCTATGACCAGTGTTGGAGTCAATCCAGAGGAGTCAGAGTGCATCAGCTATGACCAGTGTGGGAGTCAATCTATAGGAGTCAGAGTCAACTGTGACCAGTGTGGGAGTCAATCTAGAGGAGTCAGAGTCAGCTGTGACCAGTGTGGGAGTCAATCTAGAGGAGTCAGAGTGCATCAGCTATGACTAGTGTGGGAGTCAATCTAGAGGAGTCAGAGTCAGCTGTGACCAGTGTGGGAGTCAATCTAGAGGAGCCAGAGTGCATCAGCTATGACTAGTGTGGGAGTCAATCTAGAGGAGTCAGAGTCAGCTGTGACCAGTGTGGGAGTCAATCTAGAGGAGTTAGAGTGCATCAGCTATGACTAGTGTGGGAGTCAATCTAGAGGAGTCGAGTCAGCTGTGACCAGTGTGGGAGTAAATCTAGAGGGGTCGAGTCAGCTGGAGTCATTAAAGGGTTGATCTGAATGTGAATGCGAATGTGAATGTGAATTTTGGCTGTGGAGCTCAGTGGAAAAAGCCTCCTTAACTTTGGTCCTGCCAGCAGCTCGACTTGGACGAGTCCAGGAATGGAAACACAGATGCGGAATCTAAAGAATGGAAGAATTGGTGTGAGTGAGGGTGGGGGTGGTTGTGGGGGGGGGGGGGACTTTACTTACTTTCTATGCTAGTGTTGCACATGGAAGCATCAGGTCTCACAGTCAAAATGGTCACATAGAGTCACATAGAGGGTGATCATATGTACACACTCTGCACTTGCCTTCACATTCTCTTAGTAAAGTCTCCATTTCAAAATCTCTCCCAGGTGGAGATGAACTGTTCAAACTCAGTTTGAAGACCCGTAGGTTTGCATGACCTTATGCACGTGTACATAAAAACGATGTGTTGTGTTTATTTGAGACTCTTGAATGCGCAACACTATTGCTTACTTTGTTATTATATTTCCATAGCCACTTCCTCTCAGGCTCTTTCCACAATCTCTTTCTCTATATCATCTTCTCTTTCTTTCTGTCTTTCTTTCTCTCTCTCTCTCTCCCTGTCTTTCTCTTTCACTCGCTCTCTCATTCTCCCCACATTGCTCGTGACTGAGGCACTCAGTGAGCTTTGTGGCAGGTTGGCAGTTGCGCAAAGGGCAGCCGTTTTTTTTAAATAGAAACTGCCATTTACAGAACTCCAGAGTCTGACCTGGACTCTTTGTGATTCGTAGTTCTGTGGTCAGCGTCTCGCTGAGTTTGGGTGGGGCCGCCCTGGACGGCAGAGAAG
>NW_024879959.1:0-49950 GCF_900700415.2 Clupea harengus | reverse complement strand
CAGTTTAGCCTCCAAGGTCTGACCATCTCAGCCATTTAAAATAAACTACACACTGAAGACAGAGAGCAAGGCCCCAATGGATACAGGGTAACCCTTGCTATCTGGCCTAATGTTATACCACAACCAGTGTGCTTAAGCGGTGGGAAAGTAAGGCCCTTACCTAGCACCTGCTCTCCGTTGGGGTGTCCTGCTGCACGTTACCCGTGAGGAGATAATAAATACGGAGAGCTTTTATAGTTCAAATCAGAGTCTACAGGGGGAGAAAAATCCTTCACATAAGTTATAAATACATGATCACTATCAACATTAGCGTCACTGCATCAAGTTATATCTTCCATTCCACGATTCGAAGATGGGTTCATCCATTTAACGAGGTTTTATTGATTGTTCAATATGTACATTAATCGTTGACGTTATGCGAGCAAGCAGTAGATAGTAAAAGTAATTCAATGTTAGAGTATAACTTAGTTTAGCCTGATAAATAAATGTTAAGTTAATCAAGGTAAACAAAATTTCGTTTGATCAACAACCGCTAATACATTTGCGAAGCAACTGGTTGTTTGAGGATAGCTAGCAAGCAAAGGATGGCGGTGAGCTAGGAAACCTAGCGATAACTTAATTGGCGTAAGCCCACTTCACGGTAATGTTCCTCTTATAGGCGGTTTACAAACTAGCAAGGACAATACCGCTATATATTACGTTTTAAAGATTGTTGTCGTATGTTTATATTTCCAACGTTACCAGTCACCAAACATTTAGCCAATTCTGCTGACCCGAGATTGATAGCGCTTTAGGTTTTAAGGCCTTTTTAGCCTCACGTTAACTAGCTAGCTTAACTTCATACATTGTGGACGGACTTAGCAAGCTAGCACTCACAGCTAAATGCAAGGTAACATTAATTCCATATAATATAATGAACTCGTGCCTTTTAAATTCATGGAGGGAACACAACAAGTTAAGGTTTGTGTTACATCATTCATGCATTGAGTAACAACAGCCTTGTGACTAAATGAATATGTAGTGATGAATGTTGTTCAATTACAACCTACCCGCAACCCTTACTAGCGCACTTGTTAGCTTCAGATAACTGAAATGAACTGCAGCTAGCTAGGGGACAATGTGAGGGATCATTAGCTAATACATTAGCATAGTTTATGGACATTTTGTTTTACGTTACAAATCAACATTAGCTATCCATCCTCATGACTACAATACACGAATAATTCTGTTTATTCAACAGAATGATGATATTTCATACACAGCTATGTGTAAATCGAATTCCTAACTGACCAACGACCTAGCCCAATGAACAAAATCCCGCTCTCCTATTTCCCATGGACATTTGGCTAACGATAGCTAGCTAGCTGGTAGTTAACATGTTGAGTTTGAATGACTAAGCTTCGCCACAATCATGGGATCTCAAGACTGGATGGCAAATGTTTGCTGCATTTCAGTGCTGTAAAGATAACCAATACGACTCAATTATATGCGTGCATGAGGTAGTATATACGTAATTTTAATTTACCGCAGACACCGCCACCGCCATGAAACACACCTTTTCGCAGAGGCCGACACGCTGAATATCACAATGTTTCGCGATAGTTTGATAAACGCAGCATTGGCATCCGCCACTGTAGTTTACACCTCGCGAGAACTCCGATGCAACTATAGGTTACTCTGCACGCAAGATTGGCCAATGGCCACATTCGACGTAGAAAAGTGCAACCAAACAGTGAATATTATGAAAATACTAATGAGTCTGTATCTGGGTTTCTCGAAAATTATACAAAATTATAATGTAATCTGTGAGTTTAAAGTCTGAATTTCTGACTATAAAATCAGGATATAGAAATATAGAAAAAGTCAGAAATAACTTAATAACTGAAATTAAAGTCATAATTGAATCTCGTTAGTTATTTCTGACAGAAATGTTGAGACTGTCGCAGTTTAATTGAAAGCCTAACTAAGCAAAATAGAACCTTATGGAAATAAGGATTACAGGTTTATTTTTTAATGGATGCATTTTCAGACACGACTTGAGCAAGTGTTGGTAATAACAGAAGCTTTTCACAAGTAGTAATGAAAAGGCTCCTACCCAGCCAGTTTATTACGGTTTTGTTCACATTGCTTATTATACAACATATCTTATGAGTTTAAATAAACAAACTGAGGCAGGATTCATTGATACAGGCATTTTGATATTGACAGTACAGAGTAGACAAAGAGCCAATTACATGTGAATTCAAGGCTTTTGCGTTTATTGTGCACATTCATGTTGCCCGTTTATTGCAGGTTATTTTCATGATTCGGCTTCAGCAAGATAAAAACATTTACCAAATAAAAATCTATTGTATGCTTTAAAAAAAAATTAACCCAGCTTTGGTCAAATTCCTAACAAGATTTATTTGAAAATGAGCTGAAAGGTTCCATGCACATCATGCCAATTTAAAGCCTTAAATAATATCAATAACTGGAATTTATTTTAGCAATCATTCAACATGCAGTCTCACTGATACTGGTACAGGTAGACTTTGACAAATTGAAAAACTGAAAAACCAATACAGTAGGATTATTGTATTCATGTTACATTAAATATACTGTATACCTCTAAAGAGTGATTCAGGATTTCACCCTCTCACAGGCTTTCTTCAGCAAAGTGAATGTGACTGAAGGTTTATTAGCAACAGTATTATCTTCAAGAACGGGATACCTTATATCCTTGCAACATCCCCTTTCATAACCTAGACTATCCCAGTCAGAGCAGTGAAACCAGTCATGATTTCTTGCCAACAAAATAGGATGTTGTGTACTGATGAGGTCATTTAAATAAAAAAAGTGAGCGGGGCTTGCCCTTCAAGATTTAAAGCAGAAAAGAGTGACCGTATTTCATGTTCGCTTATGTTTCACTGAATTTCAAGCTTCATTCATGTATATACTGGTAATTGACAGTATCATTTCAATTGCAATGTATGGCTGAGCTGGGTGATATTTCCTAAAAGTAAAGTGAAGAGACAAACCCGCAATGTGATTTTACTCTAACCAATGGACACCTGTTTGGGAAACTGTAAATAGCTGGGAGCTGGATTATTAGTGTAGGCTGCACCCATGAGTCAACAAGGTTGGCAAATACAGATTTGACACATTCCTGTCTAAATCAGGCACTTAGTGCATTATAAGATCTAATCACACACAGGGACAACAGTCTGCATGTCAAGTGTCTAATTCATGTTTAGAAGGAAGTCAGGGCTACAGGTTACTTTTGATCTGCACTGCCACTGATTTCCTGACCAAGACAAGTATACAAATACAGGTGCTCAAACTGTGGCAGAATGACAAAAATCTTAAGTGCTGAAAATCATCAAGCTTTAAACATAATGCATTAAAAACAAACATGTTTAATACAAGTAGTGATATAGTTTAAGATCAGTATAGTCAATAACACAGACATTTTAAGACGGCAAAGATGCTCTGTAGGGAGCATTCATAATTTTGGACCTTTAGCGTTCTTGCTCTCCCTTCCTGATCCTCTGACATCCAATACCTCCTGACTGTCTTTGAAGCCGTTTTCCTGTCTTTGGTCACCTGGACGGTAAAATGTATGTAACCAAAGATGAGAAGTCAGTGAGGGTTGGATGGTTTTCACAAACACCAAACCCATTTAAACAAAAACTAAAACATGACAAAACAATAAAAATGTACAAAAAAAAAAAAACCTATAGAGTCTTGTGGAATATCACTTCTGTGGCATTGTGGGATAGCTTCTCAGCCGTCAGACCTCCCTCAAGTACTCTGCCAAAGTGAGAGTGTCCTGAGGCTTCAGGTAAGTCCTCTTTGGAATTCCTTTGCTGTTCATGCTGATTTGTGAGACTCATCCAATCTCCTCCCTCCATGGGAATCACCCTTTGTCTTTCGTTCACTCGTTGTTGCTCTCCCTCTCCACAAACTCCACGTCCATGGTCCCTGATGATACGACGTGGAGCAGCCCTGACAGTTGAGCGAGCCTCACTGCATCACGGCCGTGACTGACGTGGAGGCAGAGGAGCCTTCCCAGTGTTTACCCAGAGCCTCCTCCAGGAAGCCTGCCAGCTTCTCACAGTCCTCCTGCACAGCACAGGCACAGTACAGGAATATCAGTGACACTGAACAGCACCTTCTTAAGTGCACTGACTAAGTGGCTGCATCCCAAAACCCCTAAAGGTACTGCTCCGTGACAGAACCCATTTGACTGAATTAAGAGGCCCAGCATTGAGCAAGTGGTTAGCTAGCACACCCTCATTCACCTGCTGGTTCAGTGCCTTTAAAGTTAAAGCTTTAGAGAAGTTGATCTGAATGAGAGTGCATCTGCTAGCTATACAATTATTTGCCTTTTTTAGGTCGGGTTGCCATCACAGAGTAGTACGTTTAGAGGTATTCAGTCAAATTATGGACAATTAACCAGGCGACATGAATTTTTCACCAGCTTAAAAGGCTGAACTCTGTTGTAGTTGTCTACGGCAGACATGAGCAGTTTCAGGAAACCTAGGGGGTTGGCCTGCTTACCTCACAAATGAATGCATGGTGAACAAGCTCGCTGGCCAAATCCCTCGGCATGTCCGCTGAGGGACATAATTTTTTGTCACATTAAGTTTATAGTTGGAACTCTGGACAGAATGACAATTACAACAGTGTATATTTTAGACTATGGTATTACTAATCGTCTAAACTTGTATTACTAGGAAGCTTAACAATAAACAAACATATCATAATGACTCGGGGCCCATCTGTGAAGTTATTTTCCTACTAGAGAACAAGGATGGAATAATTGCACTTACTGGGAAGAATATCACAACTGAGCTGGCGATGAAGTTTGTCATCCATCTTCAAAAACAGAGAGAGCTACGGACAAAAAAGAAGTTGAGAGAGATTTAAAATCACTTTAACAAGAATTAACTGGTCAAGAGGCACATGTGTATCAAAATGTGGCAACTCACATGACATATATTTCCCTCCTCACTGGCCTCCAAATTACACTGCATCTGAACAACCTATGAGGCAAAAACATCAAGCTCAGCACAGCCAAAGACCCACAGATCAACCACAGACATTAGAGTGGCATAACACAACTGAACTGGACCAAGTCCTGCCCAGCTCACTCACCTTTCTGGTTTCGGTTTCCTGGGGTTCTGGGCTGGGCGTCTTCACCGTCTCCATGTGTTCCTGAGACAGGGAGAGGGCACGGGGCATGGCGTGGGGCCTCTGGGAGGCAAAGTTCATCAAAGGGTAGATCCCATTTCTGGACAAGTAAAAAAGGCAATGTTACTTCAGTGGCACAAAGCAATGCAATTAAACGTTTAACTAGTTGCTATGGTGTGTAAAATTGTCACCTACTTGACATCCTCCAAGAATTTGTCAAGTTCCAGAGGAGAAACATGGGAGTACCTTCGAGAACAATAAGAATGGAGAACAATAAGCATGGTATATATTCACACACACACACACATGGTATATACACACACAGATATATATTCATTTGTTTATTCATTCATATATTCATTTGTTCATTCAAAAACAAAGTCAAAGGTCTTACTTCAGTTGGACTCCTGGGCGATCTGTATGATCAATCTCTGCCATTATGCCATTTGGATCAAAAGATTTAGTTTTCTCCTCCACACAGTTCTCTGGAAGCAGGTCTGGTTAAAATGTGATGAAATTACACACACGTCAGGATATTATATCATTATAACTATATTCCAATAACCTGTAATCAAACTTGGTTTCTTACTTTCTTTTTTTTTTTATACTTTATTTTTAAGGTTTCTTACTTTCTATTGACAGAATCTAGTGAAGGACATGTCATCCATTTTCACTACAACTCAAAATTCACAGGTAGTTGCTGCCATCAGTATTGGCTGGTCCCCATCCATTCCTGTTTCCAAAGTTCATCATAACAACTCTGCATACTCACATTGGTTGTTAATAAAGCAGTGAGCTGCTAGCAACTTCAGGGAGTGCACTTCAAACAGAACTCTGTGGAATAGCAGGTCATGGGCAGTAGGCCTCATCTTAGGATCAGCATGCACGCAGGACTGACTAAACTCCTATACATTACAGGACAGACAAGACATATGCATGGTCTGTTAATCCAGATGATTTTCAACACACCTAACATTCAGTGAATTGAAGTGATGTAAAATGTCTTAGGCAAACCTATGATCCATTATGCATCTTACCCTCATGAGAGGCTCTTCCAGTGACTCCCCTGCATAAGTTACGGCTTCTTTAGACACAGCATTGTCCCCATTGGCTTGAATCTCCAAGACGGCCATCTACAGAAAGAAACTAAAACTTTCAAAAGCACCATGATCCTATTTGCATTACTTTTACATTTAGGTAATGCTGACTTAATAACCACCGGGTAGTCACTTACCTCCAAGGCACAGATGCCAAAGGAATATATGTCAATGGAGTAGTCATCCTCAGAATCTAGAAGGAAAAGAATATATGTCAATGGAGTAGTCATCCTCAGAATCTAGAAGGAAAAGAATATATGTCAATGGAGTAGTCATCCTCAGAATCTAGAAGGAAAAGAATATATGTCAATGGAGTAGTCATCCTCAGAATCTAGAAGGAAAAGAATATATGTCAATGGAGTAGTCATCCTCAGAATCTAGAAGGACAAATAGCCTCAGGGTCATAGTTCGCTCAGCCCAATCTTACATAATTCAGTTCATAATAAATGTGGATCAAGGTAAAGTTTCTCAAACATTTGCATATAGCAATCTGGGTGTCAGGGCATGTCAGGAAGGGATTTTAAGAGCATTATACAAAACATCAGAGCAAGACCATGAACAATAGCCCAGGGAAACGCTGTACTGAGCAAGTGTGAGGCGAGTGATGTTCTGAGGGGGGTGGGGGGAGGGGGGAGGTGCGCTCAAGAGAGCGAGGGAAGAAAATCAGACAAGAATCAGACAGACAAAACAAACTCAGGAAGAGAACTAGACGGTTACTCACGGCCATACTCCGGAGCGAAGAAGTGCTGGTTTCTCTGCACGTCTCGGTGCTGGTGTACATTCCCATGGATCGCCTCCGGGAACACTACAGAAAGGACAGACGGGCAGTTTTGATAAACACGCTGGGCGTGCGTACGTGTGTGTGCATGCTGTAATGACTCATGTCAGTCTGTTAACCACAGTAAACACATTGTGAAGCATATTCATAAAGCCATTTGCAGCAGGAATGTACTCGTAGAGGCAGAATGTGGTCTTCATTTGATTAACCAAGCAGTAAATAAGGCACCACACTGAATCGCATTGCAAGGACATATTCATGAGAAAATCATTTGCTAGAAAGGGCCGTCACGACCATAGGAGCTAAATAGGAAAACAGAAGTTCACGGACACCAAATTTAGCCATACAGACATTCCTTTGGTCACATGGATTGAGTAAGAGGTAACTTAAAAAAAAAAAAAAAAAAAGTGAAATGTTCACCACAAACCCAAATTAGATAATGATGTTTTCATCACACAATTAATGCCTAAGGCCTCTCTCTCTGTGTGGTGACTGCACGTTTTTTGACCAGTGGGCAACAATCATTTTTGTAGTGATGCCAAACAGAGTGGGATTCTCACCATTGACAAACAGCCTGTGCCAGACTGCAGAGAGGAGAGAGAGAGATAGATTAACTTAACAGTATCAGTGCATATTCATATTACAAGCAAAGCATGTGACTCCTAGGAGCTGTAATTTGATTTATATTAGTCTATGTTCATTTTTGATCTAAATACAGAGGAGTGTGTTCCAAGGCTGTTGGATTTACTATTCCATGCCCAGGTGGTTTTAGCTATGCTGTTTTTTATTAGTTTTTTTTTACCTGAACCAATCTTAATTAGCCCATTGTGTTGTATGAAAATGGTATCACAAGTCAAGTTGCCATGGATAATGGGTGGATCACATGAGTGCAAGTAACTGTTGAGGGAGAAAAACAGAAAGTTTTAAACACTTTATTAACCCCATATCATTTACAACTCTGTACTATACAATACACATCCACAGTGGCTTAGAGATTGGTTTAAACCAGAGGTCGCCAACCCGTCGATCGTGATCGACGTGTCGATCTCGAAGACCTTCCCTGTCGAACTCCAAAATTATTATTTTTTTAAATACAGAAAAAAAAAAAAAAAAAAAAAATTGAACATTTTCTGAAGTGTCTTCTGAAATGTTTTCTTACGGACTTCGGAAGTCAGAAAAGATCTCCGCCTGATTCATGAACGCCAGCTATTTAAATCCGAGGATGTCCGTAGAGTTGATGTGAATGTAATCACCAACGATTTCTCACAAATTTAGCCCTTCCCACTAAATGCCCCTTCTAAAGCAGCTTGCACACTGCCCCGACAAACGACAACATTCTCCAACAAACGCCAACAAACGCCAACAAACACCAACAGTTGGGTCAGCGTGCGGCAGTGGTCATTGTCGGGTACTGTCGGATTGGGTACAGTTGCAGAATGTCTGCCCAATGTAGAGAGATTTCCATCAGTCTGACAGCTCGCAACTAGGCTCAACTCGCGTGCATAACATCCTCGAGCTCTCTTGGATGTCATTGTTATGTTGGTTATCGGCCAGTTTGTAAAAAAAAAAGTCTATTTATAGATTAGCTTACCCAAACGAACGGTTTTCCAGGCAGATATTTGTCTATTTCAACTTCTACGACTCGTTTAACACTGCAACGTGTTTCTAAATATTAATGTTAAAGGTGACACGTTACATGAGTACGTTTGCGCTTATGTTAGTTATCGGCCACTCCCACTTCATTCCAATTACCGCGTTGGTTTTCGAAATATTAATATGCACGCATATTGTCGTACTGTCGTCGTAAAATAGGCTGTGCAAATATTTAGGCACCCTAATCATTTTCATGATTTGAATACCTGTAACTACTCAATACTGAATAATTGCAACACATAATTAGTCTGATTAGCTTGTTAAGCCTTCAACTCCATAGAAAGGTGCATTCATCTGGCATTGTTAACAAATTCCGTTGTGTATCTAATGCACAATGACAAATAAAGTCTATTCTATTCTATTCTATTCAATCATTAGAAAAACTATCTAAGGTAGCCAATTGCAAGATGTGCTTCTCCTTGATTCTCCTCTAAAGAGTGGCAACACGGGGGCCTCAAAACAACTCAAATGATCTGAAAACAAAGATGGTCAGTGTTGTGTGGTTCTGTTGTAACTTCAGTTGATAAATAAAGCAGTTCATATCCAGCCTGCTCATTGCAAATGTGTTTTTTCTTGTTCATATTGTGTGCGGTTAACAAATATTTTCCTTTTTATGTTGCACTGAAATTAAATGATTTAGTGTGTTCTTGGCCACATCAATTTGAAAGCTGGACCAAAGTGTTTAATTTCATTCAATTACAATTAGGCTAAATAAAAAGTTAAGTTGTAAGTACAGTCTGGAGTCTGGACAGTCTTTTTTTCTCAACGCCTCAATAGGTAGATCTTGCCTGTCACCAGGGCAGAGGTTGTGATCTTTGGCCAAAAAAGGTTGGTGACCACTGGTTTAAACAGTTCATCTGCAATGAATGGCAGTGCTCTGGGATCTGACTGGCATGATTCTCACCTCATTGCTGAGAGGATCTGAGTACACCAACGCTTCCAGGCCTGAGACAGACAAGCAAGGGCAAGACAGACATCAGGACAAGGAGTGACAGTTACATGAAAATAGGAACATGAATTTCAGCAGGACATGGAGAGCAAGGACAGAAAACAGGATAGGAAACAGGGTGACAGCAGCACTAGATTACTCCTCTGCATTTCCCATTAAACACTAGAGGGCGCTGTACACAACAAACAAGGATGGCTATATTTTTGACCAATGCATCTCACCTTCCCATTCATAGTCTTGTGGTTTTTCTTGGTTTTCTTCAAAAACTGCTTAAGGCTTCCTGAGGACATGTACTCTGTGATGAATATCACCTAGAAGCAGAGAATAATTTAAGTGTGTGTGTGTGTGTGTGTGTGTGTGTGTCATGCCCTCCTATTATTGAGCCTGTCAGTAAGTTAACAACCATAAATGCCTCCAGTCAGCATAATTCAGACCTGTTCTTAGAAAGCAAGTATGTGCGGCACAGAGTTCATGACCCTTCGTGTTGACAGGCAGCCACGAATGACATAATAAGTGCTTTATTCAAGCTAACACCGAACTCAAAGGACGCACACGGACAAAGCAAGTTCTTCAAAGCAGCATTTGTAAATGTGTCCAGATGTGTTTGCGTATGTGTTTACATGTGTGTGAGGGAAAGGGTGTGCAAAAAGTGTAATTGGGGGGTGTGCGTGCGTGCGTGCGTTTCCATAGTATTTGGGCGTCACACCCTGTGACTCTCACCCGTGCGCGGCTCTCCCTCGCGTCCAGCCAGTATTTGTGGAACTTGACTATGTTGGGATGCTCCACCTGCATGAGGTTCTCAAACATCTCCTTGATCCTATCCTGAGGCACGCACACACGCACAAAAGAAAAATGTTAGGCATGCATTTAAGGGTAAGGTCAATTTTAAATAGTACATTGGGTTTTGGACTTCTAGTTGAATAGCCAAATATTTTCTTAAAAGCACACTCCACCCAATACACAAATCCACACACACATTCCATGGTGCTCTGGTGATAAAACGGAGGGGTGATGCAGCTATTTGTCTTTAAAATGAAGAATGCGAGAGGACGGATGAACACCTCGTGAGACTTGAAGACCTTCTTGTCCGAGAACTGGACCTCATTCCACACCACCTCCACTCCCTCCTCCGTGTCCATGGCCAGGGAGGCGCTTTCGAGCCCAGGCACATTACCTTGGCTGAGCTGGAGTTAACACACAACAGGAATACAGTCACTGGTGAAACGACAAGCAATACAGAGATAGCATAGCCTGATTCATAACATAGAGGAGCACTCAGTTTAAAGGGGTCACCCTGAGCGGTCTCCACCAGCATGATGGTACTGTGACGAGCGCTAGCTCTTCATTCATGTTGGCACAACACCCAAATGCAGATTCTCCTGAAATAACGGTAAACACTAGGCCGTTGCCTGTGACCATGTAAATACCTAGGCTCAACTAAACTATATTTGTTTTACAAACACCTAAAACACCAGGCAGTCTTATAACCTTCCCTACTCATGTGAATGAAAATGGAGGATCTATTTATGCAATTGATTTATTCAGCAGACACTTTTATGCAAAGCAACATGCAGTACAGATGCACATTTTCATTAGTTTGTTTGCATCCTGGGAATAGAACTACAGGAGACTCGCTGGTAAAAAGAGAGTTTCGTTCATTTCATGCTTCAGCGAATCATAGCCGATTGTATCACCAGCAACGGTATTTTAAGGTAGGTAACAGTTTACCTATTTAGATACAGGAGTAGGTTGAAGGGGCAGAGAAAACTATAGACCTATAAAAAAAAAAAAAAGTCTTTGCTGTAGATTCACACGATGTAGAGATATCAATTCAAACACTGTGATTAAGTGATTGAGCCTGTGCCCGAAGACGAGTCAGCAACAGCTGAAAAACGACTTTATATACTTTGAAGACACCCATGTTCACGTCCATGTCTATACTGCGCAAAGCCGTGTCCGCAGGAGTATACCTGCCCCTTCATACTTCCTTGCGGACAGCTTCCATAGACAGCTACAGACACCATGGGTGGTAGTTGTTCTTATCATGCTACTTTCTAGTCTGCTTGGAATTTAAAGTTGGTGCCCTTGTAGCATAGTCACAAAACAATTAGAGGGTACATGGACCTCCGCCCAGAGCCTCTCATATACACTCTGATGACAACATTTATGTCACTCTGACCCTAGCGGATCCTTGCGTATTATAACACTAGCGTTAGGCAGTAATCTCCCTCCACGAGTTTGTGCCATCTTGGAATCCCTTTGCTCCCACATTGACAGATCATTGAGATATCAGCCCTGTAGTCAATGGCTCTGTGCGCACCAAGTTACAAAAGAAATGTTCCAAAGATTGTTACAATGTTGCCAAGACTATTCAATAACAAAAATAATTTCTCACAGGACTTATTGGTGATATTTAGCTATAACGCTATTTGGGTTAAATAATAATTTTTGAGCTTTTTTTTTACATTTCGGGGCACAAGTGTTTCAGATCTATTTCATGCAAATGTGGCACTGGTTGGTGAACGAATCAGAAAGAATATTTTAGGTTAACTGAATCAAACAAACTGCGTCCCATAAAAGACTAATTTAGCCTATGTCTACAAAAATGCCACGAGTGGTTTTGGAGCCAGTCTCATGTCACATGCTCACCACATGCTGAGATACAGCTGTTCTACTTAAGGCTCAGGCCTGAACCTCAGCGCTGACGGTCAGGGCCTTCACTGCGTGCTCTGCCTTCAATGCATTCGCTTGGAGCGCAAGATCAGGCCAGGTCAGCAACCAGCAGAAAAACTAAACACAGCACCACAGGCAATAAATAAATATGGCCTAGTGAGGGAGTGTGTCGAACAAGTACAACAATGGTGACAAAACAAGCTTAGAGGAGTGCGACAAATGAAAATCCAGTGATTCTGGAAAACCAAATACACCCCTCCCTTGAGTGCCTGAGCCTGTCGGTGGCAAAAACAAGCGGTTTACTTTGACGCAGATGCTTGCCCCATAGGATTTCATTGTATAGCAGTTTTGTAGTTGCTGTACTGGACCAATTTTGATCGTTCGTTGTCCTTTTTTTTGTAAAGGTTTTGACCCAAAAAGACAAAAAAAAAAAATACAGCCCATGTTGAAAAAAACCCAAATTACCGCTGGGTGTGAAGTAAGAGTACTTACTGCACCTTTAAAACTATTGCTAACACTGTCCACCAAATGAGTACCTCAAGTTTGGATAGTCTAAAACTATCACACTTTTCACAACTGTGTTACTGACTGTTGTACAGGAGGCTGTCCTCTTTATGAATGGCTACTTAATTACAGGTTCCTGAAGCCCTGGGAAGTATAATTAGTCTGAAAGAACCACGGCATCAAACACAGACTTGCCTTACTTACAGCAAGAAGAGTAGACTACTGCAACTGTTAATAAAACATCTGAATCTAAACCAGGCCCCCTCAGACAGACACACTGTGTGGCACTCATTGACCCAACAGTTTTGTTTGGTAGTGGAGTTCTATTGACACCATTATCAACCTACGGGGCCAGGCGAGGCAGTTCCATTTGGGCTTTATTAGCTTTTCTGCATGCTTGTTAAACCTGGGGAATGTTTGCATAGTGCTGTAAAAGAATTTGCAACAAAAAAAGCTCTGCTTCCTCTCCAGATCCAGGGCGAGCTCAAGACCGTCTCACAATGCTGATGTTGTAATGCACCATGGGTAATGGAAGCACACCGAGACATGGTTAAATGACATACTGCAAACGTCTTGATTAAGAAGAGGTGAATTAATACATTTTTACACCTATATTGGAAGCTTTAACAAAGTAGCAAATAGTAGAATTTGTATGTAATGTATTTTCCCTGCGTTCTGCAGAATTTCACAGGCATTTGCACTGTTTCCATGTTTACCCCTGGAAGACACAGGTTGTCAATGCAGAAGTGGGTCTCTCTTAGCTAATGGACATTTGAACCCCTGTACCGAGATCCCCACGGTAAACAAACCCTCCAGGCTTCATTTCCTGCCCTGACACCCCCTTTCCTCACTGCTACTGTACGGCCACCGGCGTCACAGCCTCCTATTACCCCTCAAGCATTATTTATGAAGCAGGCCTCTGCCGCTCCTGCAGTGTCTGGCCAGGCCTTGGTTTATTACCTCCATGCATGTGTGACGTAGTGCTCCTATCTCTTCACAACACATCAGAACCTTGTCATTTATCATGTCCTTCATCCCACAAGCCAATCTCAAGCGCTTAGACAGTATCTATAACTCTGATCTCCAGCCCGGGTGCAATACCAAGAAAACTCCAGGACCTCAAGGCCTCCTCCACAGGGACAGGAAATGCACACAAAGTAACGGAAGGCATCCGCTCCACTACTTGCCTGCTATAGTTACAGTGTTGGGTTGAAGCGGAGCACAGGGCAGACTCCTGGAGCTGCTGCAGGTGCAGGCTCTGCCCCAGGGGGGTCCCCCCTACTGCCACTTTGACCGGGTGACCCATACAGAGCGCATAGGAGAGAACACGAGATGAGATGAGATGACATGACATGAGTGTAGCCCTTCTCTAACACCGACACAAGCGGTCTAGCAATACAATGATCCCGCTATCCTGTTTGTATTCTCATCACAGCAATGGAACCTTATTACTGACTGCAATGGAATAATTAATGAGGATGCTTCAGATCCAACTTAGGACACAAATCCACCTTGTTCCAGCAGGGGAAATGTGTTTGTTTGTGTGTGTGTGTGTGTGTGTGTGTGTGTGTGCGTGCAGGGGGTGAAGGGCCCTCAGCACACTTTAGACAATACTAAACCACTTTGAGCCTCAACCTCAGAGGCGTTCACAATGGCATAAAGAATGTGCTGGGACATGCTAGGCCACACGTTTAGATAAAAGACAGATTACGAAAGCGCTGTGGCAGGCGGAGCTCGAGGCGATTCGCGCCTCTGGTATTTCCAGCTGCCAGGCCCCATGTCCTTTCATTTCAAACAGGATGCGGAATACCCCAAACATACAGCTGTTTTGGGTCATTTTGGGTTATCTAACCCAGGGGCCCGAATGGAAAGCCACACACACACACACTTCTTTTCAGCTCCAGAATGAACGGCACACTATAAGCCCGCTATTGACTGGCTCTGATTTATAACCCAAAACATTGGGGCTTTTTGGGAACAGGGCATTTCAAACTCTCCTCAGTTGTGGTGGGGACTGACCACTCAAAATGAGCTGACATAATAAATTCGATGAGCAGCCAATTGCACACATGGCGAGTCCAAAAACCATAGATATGTGTCGACTGGGAAAATCATTTTTTTTATTTTTTTTATTGGATGATGGCTAAAGGCTAACATAGTTGAAGCTCACAAGACACACAAAAGAGTCTGATAAACGCTCAAGACACTGGTCATTTTTTCCTAATACCACAGATAGGTGGAGACTCGGTCAGAGAATGATCAATCAGGAAACAGCCATTATTCATGCAATGATGCGCATCAAGGCAGAGAGGAATGTTTAAATCAGCAGATTCACCCGTGTCTCCGATTAGACACTGAAACAGTCCAAGTATCCTAAACTGCGGAATGGGTGTCAACCAATAGTCCCGGCCCTACATGAATATGTATCAGGCAGCTACTCTGAGACGGGAACTGCCACAATGTTGGTTCACAAAGGACTTTGTTTATTAGAGGATCCAGACGTAAGCAAATGTTTCAGGAGGCCTGTATCATACGGGGGAAGGCTGTGGGGTATTTGAGGGTATAAGGACTACAATGACATTCTGATATGACCTTAGATAAGAGGTTGTGAAAGACACCTGTTCCATCACACCGTATGCTATCCCTAGGACACAGTATTCCAGATGGCAGGACACTTAACCAGACAGCCTAAGTCTAATTACAAATACAAATGAATATGAGATTCATTGGATTATTGATTACGGTCATTCACTATTAAAGCAGCAATAAGATGTTCTGTTGCAAAACTAGCAAGCTAACTGCCTAAAAGTTATGCAAAAACATTGCAAACACCACCAACAGCCCAGTTGACACTGATAGAAGCTTGCAGTGTAGTTGTCAATGTGAATTTGAGGATGGTATCAAAAAGCCATACCTCAAAAAGTAGTTGCAAGTTGTTACTTTAATTCTGCTCTTTAATCCTGATTTACAACTCCTTCCAACACAGTGGTGAAGACGATCTGAATGCAAGGATAAAACGATAATCCTACAAAATACTACTAAAAAAGAAGGTATAAGGTTGCCCAACTCTTTCTGTTCTTGAGCACCACAAACCCCTGTCTGATAAGGGACAAACAGGGCTCTGCTCAGGCTCGTGTGCTGCTGTTGCAAGCTGGCGGCCATGTGCTGTTGACAGAGGAGAGTGCTGATGGTGCTGCCCTGTTTTCATCTTAACCTGAGGAGACTCAAGCAGCACGCAGTGACTGCTATCCTTGGCTGTTTTATCTGTGTGTCTAAAAGCACAGCTTTACTGAGACTGAGAACATGGGTCAGGAGAATGAGGGAGTGAGTAAGTGTGTGTGTGACAGAGAGAGAATGTGTGTCTGAGAGACAAAACATTGGTCTGAAGGGGGAAAGAAAAAGAGGGATAAAGAGTGCAGTGAACTGAGAAAACTAAGAAAGTTCATTGCACAGTAAAGATGGGCCTACTACCAGACCCTTTGTGCTGTATTCTGTACTTGGCAACTGTCTGGGAGCTTTGAATCTTAGTGACTGTGTGTGTGTGTGTATATATGTGTGTGTGTGTGTGTGTGTGTGTGTGTGTGTGTGCGCTGCACGTCTGATCCTGAAACTGAGCTAATGTGACTCTGCACTAAAAGCCCTCTCCCGTCACACTCAGCACAGCCCTGAAAGGGAAGAGAGAGCCGCCACCTCCTCCTCCTCCTCCTCCTCCTCTCTGCTGAGCAGCCTAAAGGGCGGCGGGCGTTACATCATAGGCCCGTGAGTAGCGCAGCAGCATGTGAGCATGTACCTCAGCCTCGGACAGAGGGGCGGGGGGAGGGGGGGGGGGCGCGTCTGGAAGAGGGACCCGCAGGCCCCGTCTCCCTGAACCTCAGTTGCTTTATACCGCATGACCGTGAAACCAGGAGCTCTGTGCAACACAGAGGCTCGTTCATGGCATGGCCACAGAGGGAGGACAGAGAGTGGGGCGCATTCGAGCGTGGACTCAGGGGTTGGGGGAGAGAGAGAAGTTAAGAGAGGGACGAGAGCGGCCTCTCCCTTCTTGGGACTTGTGAAACTGACGGCCTGGCGAGAGGAATGATGTCAGATTGCTCATTTTAGCTGGCCGTCCCACACGGTGTTAGTCGCCGCAGGAGGGCCCGACGACTGAATGACATGCTTTGTGTGGGGAAGAGTGGGGCAGATAGACAGAGAGCTTTGTTTCCTCTGGCTGCTCTCTCATCGTTCTTCCCCCTATCCCCCACCCCGCACCTCTCCACCCCCGTAACCATCAAAAACATATGAGTGTTGTACACCACTCCTGTAATGTCAGGGACTCAAAGTCCTTTTCATTGACAGTAGCAGCAGATAGAGAATACCTTGTACTGTACCTCTGCATTGTAAATGGTTTGCAAAGTTTCTCTTTTGGCTTCCGATCAAAAACACATTTGCTACGGGAAAGTAACTGGAGTGCTAACTGGCAGGAACCTGGAGCTAGCTAACTGGAGTGGCTCTTGGCCCATAACAACCAAAGACAAACATGTAGTGAAGTGGGAGTGGGTGGAGCAGTGTGGACGGTAGTACAGGAGTTAGGTCCAAGATGTTTTCCCTGCGTCTCATGTATCCAAGAGAGGGAGGGAGAAAAAACCCTGGTAAAACAAACAACAAGAAACCCTGGCTCTCAGAGAACTAAATTTAGAAAGACAACCAATCTAACTCTTTTGGTCAAATATGCATTGCATTGGCTATGCATTGCTTTTCTTTGGGAGAAAACTTTCTTGTGAATCGGAGAACAAAGTGTGTCATTTTAGTGTGTCTAGAGGAGGTTCTGTGCAACCAAGTCATTTTCTGCATTTTTAACTTCAGTTTAATTTCAAATTAAATGAATAACAAATGCCAGAAATCCAGCCCACTTTGTTTAGATAGATTGCAAATCACTGAGCGCGGTACAGATTACATAGGAATTAGAGATTAAAGCAGAAAAATACAAGGATTTTCTCTCGCTCTCTCTCTTTAAAAAATGAGTTTGGCTGTGGGCTGTGTCTGGCTCTGGTAGTTATGTAATGTGTGCACCTCCCATCACGTATGCATGGACGCACAAACAACTGGATGAGTGCAAATGTAGACCCTGGACATGCATGTACGCGCACGCACACGCACACACACACACACACACACAAACACACACAAGTAAATGCATGGACAGTCATGCTAGCACAAGGGCTCAATAATCCTGATGTCACGTTTAAACTGAAAGGGCCATCTGCTCTATGATGCTTCCTCCATGCACCAGTTCACTAGAGGTGGTTGAAAGTAGATCCATTTAAAGGAACAGCACACAATTATAAAAGCACACTGCAGGACAATTCAGTATGCAAACATGTATGCACCCACATTCAGACATTTGTTGCAATTAAGTACAATTAAAGTAATTACATTAATGTACAATTGTTACATTCCTGGAATGTCCTGGTTGCACATCAGTTAGATGTCATCCAAGTAAAGGCTTCTGATACAAATACAATATATAGCGTCAGACTGAATTAATCTTGACTGTGATAACCGATAACCAAATAAACAACCTGGGTCTAGCATTTTCATTTCCTCAGGACCGTCCAAGACAAGATGCCACCATGTGGGATCACATGATTCCTTCAAACAGCCAGTGATGGCATGTGAGCGAGAGGACGCTCAGCCTGTCAACAAGAAGCAATCTGCCGCTCAGAGACCCAGAGGATGGTAATCATTTCAGGGTACCTATCGCTTTCATAAAGCTTCCCTGTTATTCTTTGCCTATGAATGGATGTATTGTGCCAAGTGACTCAGGCAGCAAAGCTGACTATTCCAGCCACATTCAGCAGCCCAAGGAATGAGTGAATCTTATACTGTTACAGAGGAGCAACTCCATACAGCAAGGGTGGCACATGGCAAGCGACTTAAGCTGAGAAATGCTCTATTAATACGCAAGGCATCCATGAAGCAGAAGATTTCAATCTACGAGCAAGGGATGTTTCTCCTTCTTACATATTCATTAGCCTTCTGCCATAAATTCATACATTCTCGATAAAAACTCGGAAGGGGTTACTATGTGTCAAACAGTCCAACCTCCTGTTTGAGGGGGGGGGGGGGAGGAGAGGAGGGAGACCCTGAGAATGCAGGCTGGGCCCCAGTCACATTGAAGACACGTGGGTGGAGAGGCCCTTTGACATGGCACCGTCAATCTCATTTCCTCCCCATCAGGGGTGCCCGCAAGATGCTCACTGATGGTATGCTCACTCAGTGAAGTTGTACACATATACAGTACACACACACACACACACACACACACACACACACACAAACACACATACATGCGTACACACACATACAAACATGTGTGTAGGCATGTATGTACAAACACAGCTGGAATGGGATTGTTTACATCAACTTTAGTGGAAGGCAGAGTCATCGCCACACCAGCAGGAGCCTGCAGTGAGAGACAGGACACCATGCTCTATAATGAAGGGAACAGATCCGAGAGGCCACTGGAATGCAGTCGTCATGGGCCAGCTCACAAGCCCCGTCATGTCTGCATCCTTGTAGTGGTGACTGCTCTACTTCTGCTCCTCTTCAGCTGGGGCAAACAGATGCATGAGCTTCTGCCCTGACGAATGAGAGCTGGTCAATATCCATTGATTGATCCAACCTTGTAAATGGGAACTTTCTGGAACTGCATCAAGCTGCAGGGTTCAGTAAGGCGTAATTCTTTGGGTCGGTGTATTAATCTTTCCCAACCCAGCAGTCAAACAGGAGCCATTTTATTATACCCCCCCATGATGAACAAGGGAGGCTACCTTGAGAAGACTGATTTGCTGGCGCAGGGGCCCCCTGTCAGAGGAAGCACTTTTCATAATCTAATACAGTGCTGTGACGGCAATGGACCGGTTCACCAGAACTGAAGGTCAGATCTAGACTGTGCTGTTCCTTAGTCCCTGCAGGTCAAAAACCTATGACTAAGCAATCCTGTTGATCCATAACAAAATAGGGAACAAACAGGGGAAACAGAGGGAGAATAAGAAAAAAAAAAACACAGACATGTGGTCCCAATATGTACTACAGCCCACACTGGTATATTTTGGCATCTTCTCTACACAGATAATACCACCACCAAGTCCACCAAGTGACAGGTCTACCATGAAGCCACAACATGGTGCTGAGCCCTCCTCCAACTTCCTGGTCTCGAGGGGCCCCAGCTTAGCTTTTGCAGCTCTCAGCATCATGGGTAAATGAATGAGGGTAGTGGGGAGGGCTCTGCTGCTGCGGCTTCAGCCCTCAGCGATGGCGGATGAGATAGGGAAACATGGGTGTGCACTCATAACATCAGCCTTTTCTCAGAAATCAAGGAAGGGTCTCGCAACAGGAGGTGCAAGAGGGAGAGATCAAGAGAAAGGGGGAGTGGGGATGCCAAACGGATGGCTTCATGCATAAAGACAGATGGATCACTCTGGTTTTTCTTTACACTGGCCTGGAGCCAGGGTGGAATACCCCTCACAGCTGAGTGCCTGAAAAACAGCTGACTGTGGGAGAAAAAAAAAGACCCTTCAAGTTTAACATATGTTCCACGGCAAGGTTTGTTTGGGGTCACAGAACTCAAGGCAGGACTAGAGAGCAACCTGTACCTTGTCAGGTCAAACAGAGCCTAGCTGTACAAACATTCAGATACGGAGCTTCACTGCATGATTCACTGTACTGTCACAGTGACTAAAACACATAACAGAGTTTCTTGCAGAGAATCATGCGTCTTCTGCACTATTTTGAATGTACAGTAAACCAAGGTGTACAAACGGGGTGAAATCAATCAGGCATTTGGAAACATTCAGTGGCACTCGGTGGAACTGCTGTAAGCAACCTGGGGGCCATGTCCTGGATTAGATCCCCTTCCTGGTCAGCATTGTTTAAGTGTGAGCTCAGAGGGGCTGTCTCAGCTTCTCAGCTTCTCAGCCATCACTCACACCTCCGCACACTGCCCATTTAGCTGGCAAGGGACCTATTCTAAGTTGTTTAAACACACCAAGCTCTATTCAGGACAGTCCTCTCCAGTTATGTAGTATGATTTGCAATGTAGCCAATGCAAGCCTTTTAAAAAGGTGCTTAATATATGATCATCCTAGCAGAGTAAGTACCTAAACTGGAATGTCTTCAAGCTGTTCATTTCACTATTTGGTTGCCTCTTTAGCAATACCAATGTGTTTCCATCAGTGGAAGCTGGAAGGTCTTCAAGCTGTTCATTCCATCCATTTTTTTTACTTTTGACCTCTGGGCAAAAGAGATTAGTCAGCACAGTATCGCTTTTCCAAAAAGCAGACATGATGCATCTGACCCATTATTTTACCTGAAACTGAGTGTTGCAATCCTGTCTGGAATGGTACCTTGACTGTAAACTTTAATGTCAAATGACTTCATTAGATGATTGCAAATACTGGTCCTCGTCTGTAATGAAGCTGCAATGTAAACAAGGCAAAACAATCATCAGAGCTTACTTGAGAGACCCCTAAACCTTTCTGATGTCCTTCACAATGTTAAAGGAGGAAACCCTGAGGGATAGTTTCTCGCTTCCTCTCACGCCCCTCTGTCTTTCTGCCTAATTCTTAGGACCCGGTCAAGCATCCAAATCTGGACAGAGATCACAGCAATGCTGAAATTCTACAGGGGTCTTGTGATGCCCTACAAGTACCCAGGTGAGCTGCAGTTGGTCAGAAAAAAAGTGGCAAAGTTGTGGTAGAGGCGCAAGCTGATGGGCATACTGACATTTCACAGTGAACTGAAGTGAAGTGAAGTGAAGTGAAGTTCACTGAAATCACTACAGGTTCTGCAAAGTCACCTCGCAAAAGGCAGCACTTGCCAGCTCTCCAGCATAAACATGTGTCTTATGTGAAATGTCAGGTAAGTGTCAGAACTGACATGCACATACCAGCATGACGCACCGATCTGCTGAGACTCGATGATTAGTTTCACGCCGCTGGGGTTTTCAGTCACACACAGCTGCTCATGAGGGCAGTACTCGTGGTGCAACAGTTTTGGACAGATGGACAATCTCATATGTACGAAAAAAACAGGGAATAGAGACAAAAGTCCTTAATATCTGTCTGCTCAGGTGTTGTGTAGTGTCCATTACCTGACTTCAATAGGGTCACTCTAGATTAATGAGATCACTATAAGGTCACACAATCTTGGCATCTCTGAATTTTAGGTTATATAGGCCTCTGTGTAAACTAGAGAAATAGTTGTATGAATACAGCTTGTTGATTTGATTTTTTTTCGCCAATCTGCCAGACATGTCTAACACAGGTATTCACTCTCATATTTCCTCTTTTGGTCATGTATTTCACACACACACACACACACACACACACACACACATGCATGAATTGCTAACACAGTGAAAAGGGGAACTGCTCAGTGGAAAACATTAAGAACAAGTGTAGCTTTTCACTGTTGTTCTATAAGCAGGTCTGTCTTGCCCAACACCCGGCCCTCGGGCACCTTGTAACGACACTGACGCAACAGCACGAACTGGAGGAAACAGTAACGACTGTATTCCACTGACGGGGGCTGTTTGTAAGATCGGATATACTTCAATCCCGATGTTCCCCACGAAAAATAGACCTCTGCTAATATCAGGGAGACTCATCTGAGAACACTCCTGCTTAGGAAAGACCAAACCAGTTTGTTAAACTCCAAAGAAGCTGCACTCCTACACTCATATTACGTGTGTCCTACTGCTTGATTTAAACATACATACAAAATACAAACTACTCAGTTTACAAAACTGTGAATGAATTTTTTTTTAGAATTGTATAAAAAATGAGGAGCCCCTCATCTACAGCTGTAGGCAAAACATGTGATTACTCTAGGGTTAGAAGTAACCGAGTTGTCTTGATGGGTAATCAGTAAGTGACAGAGGAAGAATATGTGTGCCTCAAGAGATAAGATGTTAGTATTCCCTAACTGAGGGTTATCGGTCACAAAAAGCTTAAAAGCTCAACTTCAGTGAATTTGAACAAGGTCACAAAAAACTCAGTCCAGCTATGAGAGCTAAAAAAAAACAATCAATTTTAAACTGAGAAAACTTCACTGATAATGAAAGTTTGAGGCTATACACTTCTGTGAGCAAATACTTTCCATGTATTATACAATGCGTGTGCTTGTGTTATGTTTAAAAAAGAAGGGATCATGGGCCTACAGCATATTCATAACCTAGCAGAGAGTGGATGCTTGTTGCCTTGAAACACAAGCTTTGTTATGTCAACTAGCGGTCAAGCTTTCTTATGTCAAAATGTAGGCTATTAATTGCTTAAAATCTAATGTCATGTTGAACATAAAGAAAGACAAATAGCCCTAAGGGACAGTGTATACGTATTCAAATAGGGTGCGACCCACACAAACATCGCTCTAGATAGGAATCTGCTGTAAGGTAGATCTACACCTATGTATAGCTGCGTTTCAAAAAACAGGGTCTTCGAGTTTCATAGAAATAACAACTTTTCGTTCATGCTTTCTTTGTTTTAATTAGCATTATTACTACCAGACACAAACCGTAAAAGTACGAAATACCATGTAATGTATAGACAAACATTAAATCCACTGCTGTATCACAGTTCCGTTGCGCTTGTGATCAACTTGAGCATGAGCAGCACGAGTAAAGTTCGAATATTTGAATTCCGCACCACTCATCTATGAACCTACCTGCTCCTTTCGCTTCTGCCAGCGTCCACAGGGGCTTTCCTCCAGGATTTCACTCTCATCCTCGCTCTCCTCCTCCTTACCCCCGGACCCAGAAATCCTCTCCGGGACAGACATCGTCATTTTATCCTGACGTAGTGTATTTATTTGCTTGGTCTGTCTCGGAACTGCGCATCCAGGTTTTCGCTGCCTATGTCTCACAACAGTCGAAAAAATGCAAATCCTTGTTTCATCAAATTTGGCCAAGGCCGCAGACTGTTCACCCCAAGAACCATAAGGTGTCTGGGCAGAAGAACAAAAACGTAGCCTAGAAAGATTAAATTCAAAAGCTGTAACCTAGCTAAGGCTAGGTTACCACTACTACGAAGACTGTCACTTTGAGATCCTTGCGTGTGCCAACGTTTCACAATTCAGGAATCCTCGAAAAAATAGTTACGCCATACAGAATCTGACCACGTGTTATAAACTATTTTCATTGCCGCCGCAATTAACGTGGGCTACGTGAGAGGATGGGTTCACTTCGATTTAGCATACTTTAAACAAATTCTATCCCATTCGCGCCTGGTCTACTTGCTTGGGAGCATTTGATCTTCCTCTAGCTCTCTCGGCTAAGTCAAAACACTACCGTAAGTATCCAAATATATGCAGTCCATTAAAGCCATGTTCAGCATTACCGCCACATATCTATATGATATTCATTGATATAACAAAACTATGGGCGTAACGTTACTAACCAGATTGCTTGCAAAAATAATTAATTTTTTATTTTATATTTAAAACATCATAATGCGCCTTTTTCATGTATGGTGGTGGGTGTGCGTGTAGGGGTGTGGATAGAATGGAATTTCCCGATGCAGATATCTCTCAAGTTTATTGCTAGGCATGATGGAACTAATCATGCAATTCTGTGGTTTCAGAAACAAGATCAATCGACCCCAGTCATATGTGATTCAGGTAGAAATAGCAAACACCCATAGATTTGCTTCTGAGTAAAGAAAGCTACGGGAAAGAGAGGTGATCACACACACACACACACACACACGCGCCTCTTTCTCTCTATTAAAAGCATGGGCGGTCCCTCCTATACGCGACATAGGCGATTTCCTCCCTAGACCATAGACATAGATCTAGACCATAGATCATAGATCTATCTATGTCTATGGCCTAGACCGCCACCCAGAGGGGGGCGAAAAATAAACTGCAACCAGCAATTTTTTTTTTATTATTATCATTTTTTTTTTCTGGGCAGAGTTTTTTGCGCCCCTTCTAAATATCCAACCAATATGTTGACATTAAAAAAATAAATTTAACATAAGGGGGAAATTTGTCAAAAATCTAAAGAGGTCTAAAGCAAGCGTCGAGGAAAGAGACTAGAAAGAAATATGAAGAGGCAAAAGCCATCCGTGGGGCAATACAAAAAGAGAAGAAAGGAAGAAGAAGAGAAATGTACCAAGGAGAAAGGTATGCAATTTTGATTGTATTGTCAACTTTAGCGAATGGATCATAATTAAGCAATATAGTACGAGTGCGAGTGGGGTAGGTAAGGGATATTCCCACGGGTGGTGTTCGGCCGTAGCCACGAGGGGGCTTGCAAGCATTTCATTTCATTATATCAAAGCCTGTTACTGTTTTTTCACTCCTGGCTTTCTCTTTGATGGGGGAAATGCATTACGCCCACAATGCTGAGGGTATTCGTGACTCAAATCCCAGAATGGTTGTACCTTGAAAGGTATTACAACATGTCTCCATACGCGTATGTCAACTTGGCAATACTTTTGCATGCAATGCAAACTTTTTTAACTGTTCATCCAGTGAAATTCCGACTTCGCACACCTCCCCAGTGTGCAGACCAAAAGACCAGAAGAAGACCAGAATTCTCCCCATTTTACTTGAGACCACTTCAAAGACAGCTTTTCAAAGCCAGGGAAAACACAATGACAATGACACAAGACTTGGCAAAGTATGTCTGCAGTATGGTTTTTATTGAATGAACGGATTAATCAAACATTGCATGTGACTCCTCATGTGCAAATAGAGTGCACTGTTGCCTGTGCCTACACCCTGTAATAGGAGACAGCATCCTCATTTGAAACCCTTGGACTGGGAGGAGTTCCACACCTCCTCTCCATCCCTCTCAACCACCAGGTTGCCGTCGTTGCGGAGGTGCATGCGGCACATCTTGAAGCCGCCGGATGCCTGGGTCTTGGTCTGCCACATCATCTTGTTGTCGCGCTTGTACATGACAAAGTTGCAGTCGTCCTGCATGCAGAGGCGGTGGGCCTCCCTCTGGCCAGATGTGTCAGATGACCACATCTGTCTCCAGCCATAGATCACAAAGTTGCCGTCATCCTGCAGTCCAAAATCAGATGGTTATAAACACGCAGTGTAAATCTCCACAGACGCAAAATGTAGACTTCTTCTTCTCAAAACTCCACTCGTGTGGAGTGCTGTTATTCTTTTATCATACTCTTTTACTTAACTGAATTCTTCACATTAGCATGAAAAAGGCTACCTGGAAAACGGCCTTCCATTCATGGTTGTTGGACCAGAGGTGGTCTCCCTTGCGGAGCTCATCAAACTTGGACATGTAGTTCCTGCTCATGGTTCTGTAGAGTAAATTCAAGGCAACTGTGATTTAGGCCTATATGTTTATGTTTTGCATACTACATATCGTCTAGTCCTGTCTTAATGGAAAAGAGCCTTGAGAACATATAAAATCACAAAAGTAAAACATTTTCGGAATATGTTGAGCTCAGTCTAGATGATCTCAAGACTCATATTTAGTGTCATATCCTCTATTGAGAAATGAAGGTTCAGGTACACTGAAGTATTGAGCCCCCATATCATTAAAGGGAATGCTGACAAGGAAGAGAGACCAGCATT
The DNA here is from genome assembly GCF_900700415.2 of Clupea harengus. Lineage (NCBI taxonomy): Eukaryota > Metazoa > Chordata > Actinopteri > Clupeiformes > Clupeidae > Clupea > Clupea harengus. Next base: position 23,540 of record NW_024879959.1, on the reverse strand, counting down.
TTCTAGACTAGGTGGGTTTTACAATAGAAAACATTAAAAATTTCTTTGCTGTCCATAAAAGCTAAAAGAAATAAGGTCAAAATTAAACTACTATGGCATCTCTGGAAATTAAGCTTGAGACACATTGAACAGATACTGGATGTTACCCATCAATTTAGTATTCAGATTGTGCACAGTGAAATGGATAGCCCCCAGGGCAGTCAAAAATACCCAGGACTTACAAGCCAGGAAGTCCAGAGAGGTGCAGCCTTACCCGGATATCTGGCTAAAGGCACCCAATCTCTGCCTGCATAACGTTGCCAATGAAAGACAGAAAGAGAGACAGAGGGAAAGCAATACAGAAAAAGAGCACAGTACTCACAGGCTGGATGTGCTTCAGTGGATCGTCTGCTGTGGCTGTGGCTGCGGCTCCAGGTGAAGTGATGCTGGGCCAGAGAAGCCCCAATTTATAGGCCCAGGGCAGAGGAGGAGGCTGCAGGAGGAGGAGGAGAGGGACTGAGGGGCTCTTTCACGCCTGAATAGACTATGTGATGCACGAGTTGATCTGCTAATTTGTTTCTGAAATGTGCTTAATTTACTCTGGCAGGAATTTACAATTTAAAAGCAAAAAACTCTTTCATGTACTAACAAGATTGGTCCTGATTTGAGTTTAATTTGTACCTTATAAAATACAATATTGAAGGAATGCCTATCTGATCTTGTGATTAGTTAAAACATTTTGTTACACTTTTATCTTCATGGAAACCATCATAAATTAGAGATTTATGGAAGGGGTTCGCATGTTTACATCATGGGATTTTAAAATGTCCTCTCAACTGGCCAGGTAAAGTGAGTGTGTAAAACTATTAGACATTATTTCTTGTTCATGACTTGATAATTATTTGAGTTGTTCAACTACAGAAAGTAGCATTCTCCAAAAGGCCATTTATAAGACTTCAGTGTGCCTACTAAGGGCAAGGCAAAGGATCTTGATGGAAATCCAATCTAATCCACAGTAATTATGTCACATACAGTCATCTAAATAGGAACACACAAGATCCACTATGCTGCTAGTTGCTTGACATACAAGCCTTACACTAACACCACACACAGCAGTGTGATGAAAGTGAATTTCAGTAACTTCATACAATTATGCATATCTGTGCAAAGGCTCAGCAAGGTCAAAGATGCCTACTGCCTCATTTACAATCCCTCCAGTGTCCATTTCAGCACAAGACCGTACGTCTTAAATTCAATCAGGCAAACCCTCTGAAATGTAATGTTCCAATGACATAAAGTCAGGACAATCTGAAATATATTATACTTCTTTGTGAAAAGTGCCAAGGATGTTTAGCACATCACACTTCCACACAATCTGACCTGATGTGCCCCTGTGTCACGGCTATATTGCATGAACTCATTCAAGGTGGTGGATCAAATGGTCGAGAAGTAAATATAGGATCAGGTAAATTATTTTAGAAATGTTGGAAGTCACAAGAATCCAGATGGTTGTTGTAACTTTAATAATGCAAATCAAATCACAAATGTTCTCTTTGATCTAAATAGTTAAATGTAAAATAGAACAGACAGACCCTAAGGTACAGTCAAAGTAAGATGTCAGTGAAGACATTACAGGTTGAGACTATGAGATGCAGGCTTATTATGAGCCTTATAGTTAGACTCTAACCAGCCCTCTGAAAGGATTTCTTTTGACCACACAGGGTTGATTTACTGATTGTATGTACAGTTAGAACATTATTGTTTGAATACCTTTGATTCAACTTTGCATTAATTTCTTTAAGATCATATGGGAGATATGGATTATGAAGAAATGGATTATAAGTAAATGTGACTGATAAGTAAATGTGAAACATTTACGCTTTTGTGAGCTGAAACATGACGTTTCTGTCTCTGTTCGCGGACATTTATAACTCTGTATTTGCTCAAAAGTGTATCTTCTGTGTGTGTGTGTGTAAGCAAGGGCTGATAAGAAGAACTAGTAGTCCTTATTTTCTGCCTTGCTGATGCATTACGTTGCAAAAATAATAGTAAGATGACCTCGGATGTGAGTCATTCCTTATAGTGGAATGTTTGATATGACCATACTTTTGGTGTCAAGAAGCAAAGAAGAAGGCAAACTTAGACGAAATGCATTTTATTTTGCTCTTTATTCAGCTTAAGTTTGTCAACCAACCAACCCCATTCAAACCCAACCACAACACCAGCGAGTGGCAGAGTGGCTGAGAGCCAGAGAGAGAGGAAGACGCTCAGCTGAAGCCTCTCAGCCTCACTTCATCCCCTTGGACTGGGAGGAGTTCCACACCTCCTCTCCGTCCTTCTCGATCACCAGGTTGCCGTCGTCGCGCAGGTACATGCGGCACATCTTGAAGCCATCCGTCCTGTGGGTGTTAGTGTGCCAGATGGCTTTGTCGTCACGCTTGTACATGACAAAGTTGCAATCATCCTGCATGCAGAGGCGGTGGGCATCACGCTGGCCAGTCGTGTCAGACGACCACATTGGCCTCCAGCCATGGATCACAAAGTTACCATCCTCCTGCATGACAAAGAGAAGGAGAAAATGTTTTCAAATGAGCAATCCCTATACACAGGATACAGTGTATTTGAAGGGTGAGAGTTGGGGAAAGTACCTGAAAGACTGCCTTGTAGTCCTTGTTGTTTGACCAGAGGTAGTCTCCCTTGCGGAGCTCATCATATTTGGACATGTAGTTTCTGCTCATGGCTCTGCCGTAGAAATAGAACAACACAAAAGCAAACAGTCCTAGAAAGGTTAGAACTGTTCTCCTGTATTACAATGGAATTGCTGTTAAACACAATGAGTCTATGATGTGAGAAAAAAATCATTAGAAAATGTTAAAGGGCCGGATGCAATTATATATATATGACATGCTTGCAGCTCCTCAACTGACAGATGCAGGAATGACAATGAGTTATACAACTAACATCTGGAACCAATAGACATTGTCTTCTGAATTTTACAGAATTTCTAATATCTTATGGAAGAGTTCTCAGACATCCTTATTTCATCCCAAAAGTGTATTAAAAATAATGTTTATTATATTAGCGTTACACTGCTCTGGAGAATTCTCCCTCATAGAGAGAACCTGACTACCATCTCGCCGCAAAATGTTTGAAGTTGAAATAACAGCACATTCTTCTCATGCATACTCACAAGCTGGATGTGCTTCAGTGGATCAGACTGACGAGGCAGCAGCTTTGGGTGAAGTGATGCTGGTGTGGAGACCTCCTATTTTATACAGACTGAGAGGAGGAGGTCAGGTTGGGAGGGCAGAGGGGTGTGGATCAGTGACAGAGGAAGCATTGTGTTCTGTTGAGAACAGAAACTTAAAGATAACGTTCTTCTATCTGTGCACACTGCATGTTTGTGAAATAACTAGATATAAACCCAGTCATCATGTGGAGCTGAAAGGATGGTTTACAAGGAAAATTCCAGACATCATGAAAATAGAGGGCCCTGTGATTGGGTAAAAGGAGTGTCTAAATGCGGAGGGAGCCACATGATTGCAACTAATCACACAACTCGGCATCTCTTGGATGGGGGCTTAAGCCCAGATGGAAAAGGCCTTCATTCAGCATTTGAAATTGATTTACATTATCATGTAAAGCATTCCGCATACTCTAATATGGCTTCAAAACAACCATATGTTTAGCAGTCATAGCTTTATAATGCCTCTTTGAACTTTTCTGCCAGCATTGTGCCTTAAGAAGTCATTCTGTGTAATTGACTGAGCAGATGTGGTGAAAAGTTGCTGCTTTTCATCAATGCCCAGCTGGTCAAGTATTTCCAAGCTTAACTGGTGAATGACAAGACATGTATTAACAAAAAAAAGAGAAACAACATTTGCACAAAAGATCTCTTTTAGAGACAACTAGCACAAACAATTTAAGGGCCACCATTCAAAATTAAATAAAGGTATGTAATCAAATAATGCTGGAATGCAGCGCTTTAAAAATAGCAATTAGCAATAGCTCGTAAAAATATAAAATAACAGATTATGCACATGATTTAAAACTACAATCAGTGTTGGGTTATTAAGGTTTGTGGTACAGGCACAAATGTAGAGTATTCCAATTGAAAGTTGTATCCTGATCTTCCCCAACAAGGTAGAGATCAAATCATATTTTTCTCAATATGGATTTCCCCCTTTGGTGTTTAGTGTCTTTTTTTGTGTCATCAATATTTTAAATGAGTAACCAAGGATTTTCTGAAACAAGAAAATGTAGACTGCTACAAGATATCTAACTTATTTGTAAGTGGGCCTACTGAACAAACTAAGAGCCTGCATTTCATAGTGTTTGATTTCTTTCAGTATTTTAAGTTGTAACCATAGTCCTAATTTCAAAAGATTTAATTGAAAGCCTTATGATGGTGTTTTTCCTCCATCAATTACTTTGATGAAACTGACAGGAGATCTACAGCATTACGTTACTTAACTATGAAAACTGACACTGCATTGAAAGCCTACCTACCTACAGTTCTAAACTCACTTGAATCCTAATACAAAAGTGCCCTCAAAATCCATGATAAAAAGCCACGTTGCTACAATCACTGTCAGATACTAAACAAATATGAAATTTTAAACTTTGAGAATCTGATCAAGCACTCAAATGTCTGCTTACTTTTTAAAATTACTCATAATGCTGCAGCTCCCCCCTTGAAAAAAAATATGTTACTCTTTGGTCTGAGAAGTCAACACGAACAACAAGATCTGTAACAAGGGGTAAGTGTAGTGTACCCCAATGCAAAACTGTATTTGGGAAGTCATTTTTCTGTATTGCCATGACTCAATGGAATACTCTGCCAACAGACATTATTTCATGTAGAAGTCCCCACACCTTCTCACATCTTGCCAAGTGTTGGCTACTGTCAGGACAGGAGTGTACACATTTATGAATTGTGTTTGTGTGTGTGTGTGTGTGTGTGTGTGTGTGTGTGTGTGTGTGTGTGTGTGTGTGTGTGTGTGTGTGTGTGTGTGTGTGTGTGTGTGTGTGTGTGTGTGTGTGTGTGTGTGTGTGTGTGTGTGTGTGTGTGTGTGTGTGTGTGTGTGTGTTGGGGAGCAGCCTAGCTTTAAATCTTAGGGGCCAACATCTGACAGATCCCATGTCATGTTGAATCTTGCTTCCATGTTCTTTGTTCTGTAATTGTACTTGTTATTATTATGTTTTTATGTACTATTCCATCAACCTGCCCAGAGACTACAGGCGGAAAATAGCAATCTGCTAGAACCTGGCATAATGCATATTCTCTTGTTGTACAAGATTAATGTGCTATTGTGCACTGTCCCTGTCTTGAAAAAATAAATAAAAAATGTGTTGGTCGATATATCTAGGACGCCCTGTTAAAGTTGTGAGGTTTTCGACCCGGCATACAAAACTACATCTGGTAAAAACTGACAGGCGTGTTTATATCTCTCTATACCTATGAGCATATCCATTCATTATGAAAGTTAATCCTCGGAACACAATGTAATCGTTAATCCTAACTACTAAAGACTACTAGGCTTTGCCTCGCCAGTCATGTCATACAGAGTCATACAAATAATGTCCCCTCCACCCATAGGATATGCACCCGTTCTGGGACTAATATTGAGCAAGTTCCTTGCTATAAATACCTAGGTATCTGGCTAGATGATAGGCTGTCATTTAAATCACATGTTCTTGACCTAGCTAAGAAGGTTAAAATTAAACTGGGTGCTCTTTATAGAATAAGATCTTGTTTTACTTTTGAAAACCGAATGGAAATAGTGCAATCAACAATTTTGTCAGTTCTTGACTATGGTGACATTGTTTACATGTATGCTGCACCCTCTACCTTAAAACTCCTGGACTCTGTTTACCATAGTGCTATTCGCTTTGTTACAGGAGACGCTTTCAGGACCCACCACTGTAACTTATACAAGAATGTTGGTTGGTCCCCTCTAGCAGACAGGAGGGAAAAACACTGTCTTTTATTTGTTTATAAAGCCTTAGTGGGAAAACTGCCTAATTATCTCATGTCACTTTTAAAATTAAAATCCATCTGTCATAATACACGGTCACAGAGCCTCATCTCCCTTGAAATCCCCCTCACAAAAACTAATATAGGTAAAATAGCTTTTAAGTTCTTTGCTTCCCATAAATGGAACACTATTCAAGTGGAGTTGAAATTAACCAAGTATTTGTCTGTCAACCAATTTAAGAGCCTTTTAGATAATAAGGATGTGCCTCAATGCTGTTGTTTTGAATGATTCTCTGATTTAATTTTTTTACTTTATGTTATTTTATTTATTTATTTTTTATGCTTAATTTCTGAGTTGTTTGGTGTGTTCTTTTTTTTATGTATTTTGTCTGTTTCGTTTTGTTGTGGTTTGTTTATGTATTGTTCTTCTGTACTATGTGGCCTCAATCAGGGCATTGCTGCAAAAGAGCCCTGTGCTCAGTCAATTCTCCCTGAATAAACAATGATGATGAGTCGACAGACAGAATGACAGAGATAAGTGGATTTAACGATGAGCTGAGCTCTACGCCATAGATACAGTAACGGCCAAGGTTAAATCTTTGTATGTCTCACTGATGAACACCTGTATAACATTGGTGTAAACTGGCTGCAGAAACTTCAACCTGGACGCAGAAGTGAGAAGGAAGAGTGACTACGGTGACCCGTGAAGATCACGTTACCCTATCTTTTGGCGTTTCAATATTTCGGTCTTTCCTTTTCCTCAATGACGATGGGTGACATGACATTCGAAGAACTGGATGATTTAGTACATTTTTCAGTCCACGATTTACCGGGTCGCGGATATGCAGTCATGGAAGAGATTCGACGGCAAGGGAAACTCTGTGATGTGACCCTAAAGGTAAAGAAATTCCACCAATGCATACTGGGCAGCCAAATGGCAGCTGGCTAGCTGCTGTAGATAGCTAGCTGAGCTCTTGCTACCACTAGCCATGAGTGGTTGCTTGGGAGAGGTTGAGGTGTTGAAATAGCAGGCAAAGTTAGCTTTGCCCGTTGTATGTACATCACAAATAGTGAACGTTAGCTGACTTTACACCGAAATGAGTCATTGTAACAGTATGTCTGACCAGATACAAATTTCACGATGGTTTTAATGTTTGTTGATAGCAAGGTTTGATTTTCTGCCATGAAATATAGTCGTGGCTAAATGAACATAACGTTAGATCAGCCTTGCTGTCACCCGTAGCAAAGTATTTATAATGTGTCTGCCTGTAGTTATGAACTTCCATATGCGGAAGAATCATGAAAAGTGTAAAACAGGTGCCGACACAGTCGTTTTACATGAAGTGGTCTTTATAACAAACTCTCATATCTAACGTTGTTTTAACTAGCTGAGAACACTAGCAGAGAATTGCAGTTACACTAATAAAAATCAGGCTGCTACAGTCTGATGGCAAAACTTGTTACATCTCATATATTGAAATATCTGTAGTAACTGTTATTTTGAGCCATTTCCGTTTTGTCCGAATGGATGTAGGTAGTGTTACTGTTAGATAAAGAAACACATTGAATGGGAGGCAGTAGTGTGCTGACCGTGGTCAAGTGGCCTATAAGAAACACAGCCTCTCATTCCGATAAACCACTGTGTGACGTTGGCCTTCTGCCCTTGCCGTGCCGGTGTGGTCACTGCTCTGTATTAAGCAGCATTATGATTATCTGCAGATTAAACACAGAGCTGTCTACTGTGGCCTACTGTTGCTGTACCTTTCCTGTTGCTGCGTTTGCACAATACTCTCTCAGTTCTTCTCTCTCACACACCCCCCTTGCCCATTTTGTTCGACTGCCCTACATTGTTGTCATGACATTTTTTTTGTTTCTAGAGCCAGAAGGTACACTACCTGTGGTAACACTGAATTACAATGAATATTTTACAATGCACTGATCAATATAGTGCTGTAAACTGACCTATGCTCTTATTTTTTTAGTTAATATTTGTATCCAGTGTTTTAAAAGTCACTTTTGATAAAAGCATCTGCTAAAATATAATATTATTTGTAGGTTGGTGAACACAAATTCAGTGCTCACAGGATTGTCCTGGCTGCTTCCATTCCATACTTCCATGCCATGTTCACCAATGACATGGTGGAATGTAAACAGGACGAGATTGTCATGCAGGGGATGGATCCTAGGTAGGCCTCTTAATCCAAACATTCCTTACATAAGTATATTTTGGATCTGCTTTGTTGATGTCGGTGTACCATTGAACTGTGTGTCAGTACAGTTCTCTCCAAGGCATCTCTTATCTCCTCTGTGTTTCCCTTCACAGTGCTCTTGAAGCTCTGATTAATTTTGCATACAACGGCCACGTGGCAATAGACCAGCAGAACGTTCAGGCCCTGTTAATAGGTGCCAGTTTCCTACAGCTGCAGAACGTCAAGGATGCCTGCTGCTCATTCCTTCAGGAGAGGTATGCATTCATACCTACAGCATTTTGTTTTCTAAGGTAGTAAACACACTGTGAAGTTCATTACTAAAAAATGTGATCTCACCGAAGTTTTGGGACCGTGACGTCAATAGTGGCTTTTACCTTCACAGATTGCACCCAAAAAACTGTTTGGGTGTGCGTCAGTTCGCAGAGACCATGATGTGCACCACGCTTTACGATGCCGCCAACAGCTTTGTGCACCAGCACTTCGTGGAGGTGTCCATGTCCGAAGAGTTCCTGGGGCTGCGTCTAGAAGAGGTGCTGGAGCTGGTGGGCTGTGACGAGCTCAATGTCAAAGCAGAGGAGCAGGTCAGTGCCACTGTCAGTCCCTCTACCCCTTTATGGGCTCATACCACTATAGAGGCTCCCAACGCTGCATGCTTGCAAGTCATTTTCCTTGTATTCAGTAGAATGGCTAGCAGGCCTGCATGTTTTGCATCTCATATATTGTACATTTGTATGTCTACAACCCGTGTTAATAAATAATGAAAAAAAAAACAACTTTAAAGCATGCTGCCCCAAAAGAACAGGACTTTATGTGTTGAGTAAACTCTTACATTCCTGAGCACCATGGGTAATGTAGGGCTTTGGGGAAAGCACAAAGAGTGATTCCCCCCCCCCCTATATTTAAAAAAAATAATCAGTCTGGTCACAGGAAGTGCATCTCGGGCCAGAGAATGGAACTCAATCAGGTCTTCACTTGCCCTAAAGCAGTGTATGAACTCTCAAAGCCCTCTCGCCAGCTGCAATATTTTGCCTCAGCTTTTTCAGGCTTGCGGTCTGCTCATAGTGAAGCCCTAGGCAGCCGGTGTAATTTCCGGGATAAAGGGGCCATGTGGCTTTAAAGCCTGCAAGTTCATGAGCAGGCCTCACCCTCACGGTTGCAATTGTGCCGCCTCCCCTGTGTTTCAGGTGTTTGAGGCAGTGCTGGCGTGGGTGCGGCATGACAGGGAGGAGCGGGAGGCTTACGTCCCTGAGCTGCTGACCAGGACGAGGCTGCCCCTGTGCCGGCCCCAGTTCCTGGCCGACCGAGTGCAACAAGATGAACTGGTGCGCTGCTGCCACAAGTGCAGGTACAGCTGTTTATAGAGCAGTGTGTACTTTGTGTGTGTGTGTGTGTGTGTGTGTGTGTGTGTCTGTATGAATGTATGTGAGTATCTGTGGATTTGTTGTGCGTTTGAGCTGGTGGTCGCTGCTTCGCTCAAGAGTTTGCTCAAGTCTGATTGAAGCTGTCTTGTGTGTTTAACATTTTTAACTGCTCCTTGAATACAACTGACTGTATGAGTCCTTTGTGTGTTCTATTAATTGAGGGTTCTATTCATTGATTTTTTTGTGTGTTTCTGACAGAGACCTAGTAGATGAAGCAAAAGATTATCACCTCATGCCGGAGCGTCGCCCTCACCTCCCTGCCTTTAAGACCCGACAGCGATGCTGCACTTCTATCGCCGGCCTTATATATGCAGTGGGGGGCCTCAACAGTGCTGGTGCTCCTCCTCTTATAGCTATGTCATAACTGGCTTTTCATAACTTTCTCCCATAGCTGGCTTGTCATAGCTTTTACTCATAACTGGCTTTTCATAGCTTTCTCCCATAACTGGCTTTTCACAGCTTTCTCCCATAACTGGCTTTTCATAGCTTTCTCCCATAACTGGCTTTTCATAGCTTTCTCCCATAACTGGCTTTTCATAGCTTTCTCCCATAACTGGCTTTTCATAGCTTTCTCCCATAGCTGGCTTTTCATAGCTTTTACTCATAACTGGCTTTTCAGAGCTTTCTCTCATAACTGTAAGTCCCGGCAGCTTAGGCTGTTTTACTCACACATGTTTTGCCACATTTAGGAGACTCATTAAACGTGGTCGAGATGTTTGACCCCATCGGAAACTGCTGGGGGCGCTGCCAGCCAATGGCCACAGCCCGAAGTCGAGTGGGAGTGGCTGTAGTAAATGGGCTTCTCTATGCCATTGGTGGATATGACGGCCAGTCACGACTCAGCACAGTAGAAGTGTACAATCCAGAAACTGACACGTGGAGCAAAGTATCCAGTATGAATAGTCAACGAAGGTGAGAATTGATTGATTGATTGATTGATTGATTGATTGATTGATTGATTGATTGATTGTAGGCAAATTCAGGATACTTCACAAACCTTAACTACAGATTGGTGTGAGATTACAATTGAATTCAGACTCAAAAGTGGCTAGTGTGTTTGGTTGTTTGTTTTGTAAATATTCTCTTTACTACTATAGTTACCCATATCTGCATTTGCTCACAAATTGTCTGTCTGTCTCTTTTTTGTCTACAGTGCAATGGGAACAGTTGTGGTAGATGGACACATATATGTTTGTGGAGGCTATGATGGCAAATCCTCTTTAAATTCTGTAGAATGCTATTCACCCGAGACTGACCGGTGGGTACTTATTTATTTTTATTTTGTTATAATACATATCCTGCTCGCTCAAACCCATCATATTTTAATCAATCAAAATGTTATGGGTTATAGCTATAAGTTCTTATTCATAGTGTTCTGTTTTCCTTCACACAGGTGGATGGTGGTCACTGAGATGAATGCGAGTCGCAGCGCTGCTGGAGTGACTGTGTTTGATGGGAGGATATTTGTGTCAGGGGGCCATGATGGTCTGCAGATCTTCAACACGGTCAGTGTGGGTTCCACCTCGCAGTCGGGTTTAGCAGGGTTAACACATTTGAGTAAAGAGTAAAGTTGAAGTGAGATGGGTTAAGTTGTCTGTGAAATTTAAGCAGCCATAGATGAACAGACTTAATTTAGCCTCCAAATGTTTTGTTAATGTCTGGGTAGATTGTACAATGTACCGTGTACAATAACACAGTGTCGGCAGGGTAAAGGTCATGCCTGTCATGGTCTAAACCATATTGGAAGGTGAATAATCCAATGCTTCGACAGTATTTGAAATTAATACTAGTGTTTGGACAGAATCTGTGGACAAAAGCCTGCGCTCACAGTCACTTACATCCTTTCCACTACTGCCAGAAACAAAGTGCTGGTGCCTTGAGTCAGTGTTATTGGTGCTCACCATGTGCATGCTCCTCTCCTCCACCAGGTGGAGTACTACAACCAGCACACAGCGCTGTGGCACCCTGTGGCGTCCATGATGAACAAGCGCTGTCGGCACGGCGCGGCGGCCCTGGGCAGCCAGCTGCACGTGGTGGGCGGCTACGACGGCTCGGGCTTCTTGATGGGCGCGGAGGTGTACAGCTCGGTGGCGGACCAGTGGAGCCACCTGGTGCCCATGAACACGCGTCGCAGCCGCGTCTCCCTGGTAGCCAATTGCGGCCACCTCTACGCAGTGGGCGGCTACGACGGGCAGTCCAACCTGAACTCGGTGGAGATGTACGACCCCGAGACTAACCGCTGGACGTTCATGACGCCCATGGTGTGCCACGAGGGTGGGGTGGGGGTCGGCTGTATACCTCTGAAGCCTGCTTAAACCCATTAATGTCAATACTCACCTCTAAGTCTTATGGGGTTTTTTTGTTTGTTTTATTGTTCATTTTTATTTGGATTATGTTTTTGTATTGGGTGATTACTTCCAAAAATGCATTCATGATTCATGTTTCTGCATCTTCGGTACTACACTCTCTAGGCTTTACAGTTGACCATAAGCCTAGCAAACTCAGAGACTGAGGGAACCCAGATGGCAAAGACAGAGTGGGATCTTTTACAGAACGTACACGTGTACGTGTTTTTCTCCAGGACGTGGAGAGCTGTCAGTGGGAATTTTAACTTTCGAGAGAGACGAAAATGCCTGCTTGATGAAACTAAACGGTGAGAGGGAGAGAAAGATTTTGGGAGAGATGTGAGGAGAGTCAGAGAATGTATTTGGTCTGGAGGTTTGATAGGGTCACAGTGTTTTACAATATATAGGGCATGTTCATTTGGAACCTGAGATTTATAGGTTTACAAGTGAGAAATGCTGGGCATTCCATAATGATGATAAACAGTGAAGATTCAAAGCTGCTTAGCAGAGTCCAACCTAGCCACTGTGCTCTTAACCAGAAATGGACCCCTGTGTACTCCATTTCAGTGAACACAGTGTGTGTGTGTGTGTGTGTGTGTGTGTGTGTGTGTGTGTGTGTGTGTGTGTGTGTGTGTGTGTGTGTGTGTGTGTGTGTGTGTGTGTGTGTGTGTGTGTGTGTGCATGCGTACGTGCGTGTGTGTGTGTTTCTTTGTTTGTTGTTTGTGCATATCCTGTATCTGTGTGATTGGGAGTATAGGTTCTTAACTGGAAGATTAATTGTTTATAATAGGGAGAGGTAAAACCACTGAGGGTTGCTTTCATGCAAATCTATTATTTATTGTTGGGAGATCTGTATCATGTTTCAAAGGTGTACAATAACCAGAATCATGGATATGTACAATAACTTCTTTTATCGTCATATCATGTCTATACTGTGTGCCTGTCTGCAAAAGTTGATTAACCAAATGGTGAAAGTGAAACAGTTGTCACATCCACTTAAGGTGCCATATTCAAACTGTGGGATGATTTTTGGATAAACAACGGAGTTCACCGAAATTATATAAAATTTTAATCAAGGATCATCTTTCTCCTTTCAGTGGTAGCGCAAAAATGTATGCTAGATTCGTAACATCTCCCCTCCAAAACCCAATATTTCTACTCAGACAGTTTTGCATGTCACAAATGATTTACCTCATAGGGTCTCTCAACATGTCTGTATGTTGGTATGAGGGTAAACTGCTTCACTTGATACCAAAAAGAAGAGATGTGTGCAGCAAGCACAATGGGCTATTCTTAAAGCATTACTGAGCAAGGTGTGAGTGAGTGTGTATAAATATAGTGATACTGAACTTGTTAAAATTGTGGCCCAAAGCTCCATGCCAGCTAAATTAGAGAGAGATATGGGAGGGATTGAATGGATGTACACTAATCTGCTTCATAGATCATACATTTTCTTTCCATACATTTTGTTAAGAGGAACAACAAAAAGAAATCTTGTACTGATAATGTACTGTGAATTTTGAATATAGATGATTTCTTTTTGCCATCTGCATTTTTTTCTGCTGATAATGTTGTAAGATGATGTTTTTGTATTAACTTCCAGTCCTGGTGCAGTATTTTTACTACCCCTGGTTTTTGGTACTGGACCACAGAGTTTATTTATTATTTGTTGTACTTTTCTTTTTTTATGCTGTTGCACATATTAGTTTAATTTTAAAAAATAACTAAAAAAAAAAAATCTTCAATTTTATTATTGCTCATAATTACTGCTTTTTCTAATCTTGAGTATTGTTTTGATGAGTGGAGCGGTGATTCTCTTTCTTTCTTCCGTCCGTCTGTCATGTTGTTTTAAGCTACCTCTGTTCTGAGATGGGAGATCGTTTTCGGGGAAGTTTGTCTGCTTAAACAAAACCGAAAGTCCTCAGCCAGGTTGTACTGACATAATTAAGGCATCTTTCCTTGACGTCTGGTCTTAAATCATGGTGTGTTGAAGGAAAATAAAAATGTTGCATTCTGTTCTCAGTTCCTCTACACTCAGATGAACTGTGCATCATGTCAAAAAAGAAAATGCCTTGTTAAAAAAAAGAATAAACAAGAAAAGAAGTCCTGTTTTGCCTATAATTTTCTCTGAAGTCAAGCTATTGTAACGGACTGGGAACTGTTTTGTAGATTCAGCCCTCCTTCTCAAGTGCTGCATCAGAGAACATCCTAATTTGGATCCCACCCTTCAACATAATGATGTGTCTGGTGGCCTGTATGGGTATTTCTCAGAGCCACTTCAGGGCAAACGTTCACATTCTGTACAGCTGGCTGAACTACTGACACCATGAAAGGGACCTTGCTACTGTCTCTGCTGATGGCTTTGGCCGTCATGCTATCACAGTGTGTGCGAGTACGTGGGACTGCAAATGACCAACCCATCTTGTCTCAGGTGAGTTTTGAGTAAACTTTGCGGTGTTGAAATGACAGTGCTGGAAGCAAAACTATCATTGTAGCATATGCTTTTGAAGATTTTTACGTTAACTTTTTGGAAGTGCCACTGCTGAATACTGTCTGATATATGTATATAGATGCAATGAGTATTACACCACAGCTACATGCAGTGTTAATGTGTGAACTACTTGAATTTAGTTTTTAAAACAACTCAGTGTCGGTTCAATAATATATGATTATGCACTCTTTTTGTAAGAGTTTTGTATAAAATTGCCAAAGACTGCATGCTATACAAGGCTAGGGTTACCGTTCACACAAGGAGTATGGCAACACATAGTGTATTCATGTTACTTTTATTGAAAAAGAATACTATTTATTATTATTATTATTATTATTTATTCAGATGGCTGCTTCTGGGATTGTATCAAGACTTGAGGAGAGAAGTACTATGGGTGCAACATCAAAGGTCAGAAAATGTCTTGCAGTTTATTTATTGGTTGATAAGTTACTGTCTGACAGTAAAAGGTACTGATAAAATGGAGCTGGCAGTTTTGTATACCTCTATTAAATAGTATTTGTATATCTGTAATTCCTTACTTTATTTGGATGCTCACGTAATCAGAGTGATTTTTGGTGGACAATGGTCTGCTTTGTAAGAAAAGGTATACAGCACTAATTATAGTGTCCAAGCCACTATAAATATCCTATAACTCTTGTATTCTTTTGTTCCACAGGATGGGAAAACTCCCTTTATGAGCTTCATTGCTCGTAAGAGAAGAGCAACATCTTCCATCTCCAAAAAGCCTGCTCCTTTTTGTGCAGGCTGTTTCTCTGTCATCGGAGATCCGACAAGAACGCGTCTGTGACGGGGAACCCTCATCACTGCTTCATGGTGTTGTTAGCTAACTGAAGTGTTTAAGTGAGCTATGGTTAATGTCTTTTGTTGATTTTTATGATTCTTTGTTAATATCTCGATGTACTGAAGGACTAAACCTGGCCATTTTGAAGTATATTCCCCATTCTCTCACCCATGCAATGAAACAAGTGCTGGCATGTTTTTAGGTTTTACAGCTATGACCTCACCAGACAGTCCTGATTCAGCTACGCCATGTTTTAAGTGAAGAGAGATGACGCGAGTGGTTATTTTACAGCCAGGTGATTACAGCCCCACCATGTCATTAACCTCTACCATATAGAATTATGCTATTACAGAGCTAACCTCCCACACGTCACAGCCCCCCTAATACATCATAATGACAGGACAAAGCTCAGGGACTCTCGTCTGTGGTGGATTGCTGCGTGAAGGAGAAATTGACCCTTTAGCTCCTGCCATTGTAAAGTTGCTGCATAAGTATGAAATTGCTCTTCAGATTTTTTTAATCCCAGGTTTGATAACGTACTGTGCCCAGGTCTGTCTAAGCAAAAGACATTAGATGTCTGCCTCGATGCTGAAATAGTTTTGTAATGCGAGTCTGTTTATGAAAATGTGATTGCAATAAAAGAAAAATCGATTTTCAGAATTTCATTTTGAATTTTTATTCACCCTTCAAATGCTCCTGTGAAACTGGTGGCTTGGAGATTCGAGCCCTCGCTGGCAAGATGAGAGCGGGTTTGTACTCCTTGCACAGATGTAGGTGTGGAAACAGACACATTTGGGGAACTCATTCTCAGTTATTTGGGTCTTTTGCTGGGGTGCTACTGGCAACATCTCTCCCTAGAGAGAAAATCGTCTATTCAGTCAGACATTCAGACAAACAAAATGATAAAAAATGTATTTTAACATGTATCGCAGGCTATAGTATAACATACACTGATTTGACACAGGGCAACAATGGGATATAACATGGACTGGGAAATTACCGTCAGGCTTGGGGTTGCTGGGGGGGTGTGGTGATGAAGCTGGGGGGGCCAACCCACGCTCAGGCTCAGCGGAGCTTCCAGAATACCTTTGGAGTAGAAGGACAAAGACATTTATTTTACTCATGAAAACCTGTTTTTATTTCCACTGTAGATAAATCCTGATGTTAAAGTTCAAAGATGGGCTGAGCATCAGGTTGTTTAATGAAATTCCAGGTTTTAGATGTAAGATTTGCATTTCAGTATCAAGGACTGGGGTCACAGCACTCGAGGCTAGTTGGAGGTGTAGAGGGTAGATTGGAGGTTAGAGATTAAAGAGCTCATTCTCAGGTACTAACATTCCTGGATGGAATCGACTCTCTTCCCCATCCAGGATTCCATGATAGGTCCCAATTTCAAGTTCAAGTTTCATCTTGTTGCTAAGCAGCGTCTCATAGTCACGGCGCTGCTGCTCAATGTCGGCCCTCACGTCACCGAGCTCGGACTCCAGCTTCCCGATGACAGAGCCCAGGTTCTGCAGCTCAATGTCATGCCAGTGCTTGGCATCATTCAGGGAATTCTCCAGGCCTCGTTTCTGTAGGGGCAAATAGCAACCCAATTATAGACCTCGGTCTATGAACTTTCAGTTTACATATATATATTCCGCCTGGTCAGTCATCATCTGGCCAGCAACCAGATACCCTTGCCCCGCAATTACTCTGCAGGTAAGGCAAACATAAGTGAACACTGAGATGTCAGCTCATTCTGCTTTGGATGGGTCTGGTCTGGCCTGGCCCTGGCTGTGGTTCTGATCTGGGCCAGATGAGGGCCATACCCCAGCCAGACGGGAAAAAGATAGAGAAGCGTTCATACCAGTGCTCTCATGGACTCAGTCTCAGCCTGCAGGCTCTGGATCTTACAACCAGCATCATTGCATTCAGACTTCAGACTCCCCATCTCTTCCTCCTCTCTGCTCAGCTTGCTGTTCACGCTGTCGGCCTGCTGCTTGCATTAACACATGTGCATGGATACACACACACACACACACACACACACACACACACACACACACACACACACACACACACACACACACACACACACACACAAAGGTGTGCACATGCAGTCACACAGAGCAAATAGACAACAAAAAAGAGTAAGTAAAGACGAATGATTTGAAAAGAAGATCATTAAAATGCCAAAATGGG
Organism: Clupea harengus; assembly: GCF_900700415.2. Classification (NCBI taxonomy): domain Eukaryota; kingdom Metazoa; phylum Chordata; class Actinopteri; order Clupeiformes; family Clupeidae; genus Clupea; species Clupea harengus. Next base: position 6,131 of record NW_024879959.1, on the reverse strand, counting down.
CTAGAGCTGGGATTCTTTCAGCACAGTGTGAACCTTGCATTCCAGGTAAGAGTCGGTTTCAGCCCGGTTCTTCTCAATGACTCTCTCCCAGTGGGAGCGGATGTAGCCAAGGATATGGTCCAGACTGGTTTCTATGGGAGCGTCAGGCTCGTCCACTTCACGGCCAGCCATCTGGTTATACAACACTTTCACATCCTGCCAAGAGCACATAAGAGGGGAGCTGTCATCCACAGATTTGTTGCTATGTGCTGATTTATGATAGTTTGTTCAAAGTCAGTAATCAACTTATTGACAGACATGGAGACACATTTGACATATTTACATCTCATTTTCTAATTTGATTAGTTTGTGGGAAATACAGTCAGCATAACATACACTACCTGAAAAAAATTGTAGATGAATCTTTTGTAATATACTGAAAACAACTCCCAGAGAAACTGTCACCCACCTCTTCGTGGTTCCTGGCAAGATCTCTAAGATCAGCCTTCATACAGTCAATCTGGTTTTCCAGGTCCATCCTTGTCAGATTAGCGTCGTCTATGACCTTATATAGAGAGCCAATTTCTTCTTCCACTGCCTTACGGAAGGGCTGCTCATTTTCATATCTGGGCCAAACAGAGAAAAAAATGAGGAGAGCCTCCCTCTAATATGTGAAGTAATGCTCAGGTGAAAGACCAAGTTAGTGGGTTTGACTACCAGTAATGCACATATAATGACCAAAACATATTTCTTTCCTCATACTGCAAAAGCTGGCGCTCTACCACACAGAGACACACCTGTCTTTGAAGTCCTCGGCGTTGGCCTGCACGTTCTCATTCTGCAGCATGAGCCGGGCGTTGTCCAGGATGGCCTCGCTGACCTGAGGAGACCCTGGAGTGTTAGTGTGCTCATCTCAATCTGATTGTCTGACTCCCACCACAGCTCAGAATGAAATTATTTGCTATCTGGAACCCCTATAGGTCCTTAATTTAAGTGCTTCAAATATGAGGTTATTGTACTGATATCATTACAGTTATATACCAGTTATGAATTGCACCTAATTTGAGTATTAATAGTGTTTGTTCTCTGCAATATATGGTATACTCTACACTATTTCTCATCACTATGCTAGTATCCAATCCCACACTGAGCCCAGTGGTCCTCTTGGAGCCCCACCTGCGTAGAGACGTCCTCCCAGTCCCCCCTCAGGGTGGCCCAGGTCCCAGCGCTGGACGCCTTGCGGTCCAGGCTGTTCCTGATCTGTTCCTCCAGCTGCTGGTTTAGCTGCTCCAGTGCGCGGACCTTGTCGCGGTACTCCAGCAGGCACCCGTTGAGAGTGTCAAAGTTGGGCTGGTGGCCTCTCTCTCCAGGCTGGGGCACCACGGGCACGCTGGAACTCCTCAGGCCCTGGAGGAAGACGCTGCTGATGCCCAAAGCCCGGCGGGACACGCGGGCTCCCAAGCTGCTGGTGCCACCCGTGGGGGCCATGCCCACGAACACACCCCGAGGTGCGCTGGTGCTCCCCACGGTCACCCGGCCCACCACACCTGGGCGCTCGGTGGCAGCCTGGCCGAGGAAGGAGGATCGTCGTCTTGGAAGAGGCATTGCTTTGTGGTGGTGATGGAGATGATAGTAGTGATGGTGGTAAGCTACTCACCCATGGACATTGCTTCAACAAAACCTCTCTGCCTAGCCCTCAGCGAAACGGCCTCGCCTCCCAGCACATGCCTCTTTATGGTGCGCCGGGCTTCTGGAAAGCAGAGCCCTTTGTTCGCGGCCTGTTGTTTGTGGTGGCATTGTAACAGAGACCTGGCCCTGCCCTTTGTGCATTGAGGCTGGGCTGTATTCGGCTGCCTCAGCACTGTGGCCTTCTCAGGAAAGCTCTATGACGCCTGACAGAAACCCAGGGCCTACTATCCCCCCCGCCCCCCCGCCCCCCCACCCCCCCGGGCATGCACACACATGGCAGCCAAATGACAGGGCACAAAGTGTGTGTGTGTGTGTGTGAAAAGTGTCATATCATCACGTCAAAGCAAGAGGAACCTCTATAGCTATGTGGATGTGAATGCTAGAGAGTGCTTGTGAGTTTGGTCACACTACACAGGGGTGCTGTGTAAACACTTGCTGTTTTCCTGACAATTTCAGTTGGTGACATAAGCTGTATTTCAAGCCATGTTCTGGGCCATGGTCAAGGAGAAACGGCGTTGAAACATAGGACCTTCAGTGTCATCTGTGCATTGGCAGTCCCAGGCACATGAACATCAGCTGACAGCTTGTAAAGATACAAATAACATTTTATTTACACTTTTCTCACAACTAAAACTGCACAGTCAACAACCAGTCCTTCAATGATCACCAATACATATACATGTTGGCAACATTGCCACTATATATCTATATATGTATAGTGTGTATTCACCCAATTTTCACATATATGTATAGTATTCAAATTGTGCATGTTGACAGCTCCACCTATGTCAGACAGTACCAGAGAACTGTGTGTCTGTGTCCATGAGAGATCAGGAGAGGTCTATTTGAATGGAGGGTTAACAAAAGACATGGTGAAGTGATGACTTCTGAAAAGGCTTTATGAACACCCTTGATCAGACATGAACAGATTATTCCAGAACTCCTAGAATAATTTACATAAGGTTACTGCTTAATTTCCGTGAACCAACAAGTTTTAAGTCTGAATTAAAGCAAAGGTAAGTAGTTTTGGTTTAAAATTAGCAAGCTAACTACCTAAAAGGCATGCAAAAAGCCAAGGATAGCCCAGTTGGCACTGACAAAGGCTTACTTACTTGTGACTTTTGGTGATATATTTGGCAATCAAAACGATGAAGATGCCAAAAATTGTTGCCTATAAAAACAGACCTAAAAAGAAAAATCGCAATTTGGTTGCATAGTGTTGCTATAAGTTGATTGCAGAAAGGCTTCTCAAGAGTACAATTAATTTAATTAGTGATAAATAACTGCAAGAATATTTGTATTATTTATTTGTTATTGGAAAAAACAGTCATTTTAAATAATCTAGATTTGTTTGTTGTTCATTGTTCTACCATAATGTATGACTGCAAACCCGTGCTGTCCCAATCTTACACCTACCCTTTAGTATCCAGCTGAGGGAGACATTCGACAAGAGAGGCTTTAGCTTTTCGCCTACGTCACCATCAGTTGCATAGCAACTGGTGTTTGCAGGTGGCTTCCCTACTTTGGCTAGCTTAGTTGGATGGCTAATGGAGCAAGCTGATTTACGAATGCTTCAAAGTGTCTGTTGTGAATCCCCTTTTTAAAAATCCGTGACTGAGTTATCCCAACCGTCTGTGTATATATAACTCGCTTCTGATTGTCTGTTTCTGAACAGCCCCTCTTGTGATTCTATTTGTTCTCTGAAGTTAATCTGACATGGTAAGTCATCTTAGCTAGCTAGCAATTGTGTTTTGATAGCATTGCTAGCTAACAAGCTTGGTCTTTGGCCGGCAGATCTGCAGCTAAGTATAATCAGCGTAGCCAAACAACCAGTGCTGTTCAAAAGCTAGTTCCATGCTAGCTTGGCATACTTAATTATGTTAGTCCAAAATATGGCTGCCCTGTTGATGCACAGTGTGGTATACTCAACTTAGGTAGGGGCTAGCTAAGTCAAATGAATGTTACATAATCATCGTTAGCGTAATGTAGTCGTATAAGTAGTCAACTAACGTTAGGTAGAAGTTAGTCGTAGTGTACCAGCTATTAGCTGTGCTTTAACTGTAACGTTGGGCCTGTTTCATTGCCTTTGTATTCATGCACAGGCGGAGCTTGGGTTCAATGACCATCATCAGAATGAAGTGATCAATTACATGCGTTTTGCAAGGTCCAAGAGGGTTCTGAGGTTGAAGACAATTGATTCCTGCTTCGAAGACCTCAAAGAAAGCAGGTGACACATCTTTGCCACATTTTCCCAATTGTAGTGTAATCTATGTCAAATGAGGTGTAAATAACCAACACTCGCCCACCCATGTCCTGCATTGTTTCTCTCCTTTCTCCAGGCTGGTGGAGGAGACGTTCACTGCGGATGAGGTGTCAGACATGCTGGAGGGCCTGCAGGCGGTGGTGCGTGGGGAGGTGGAGATGGAGCTCATCAATACATCTCACACCAATGTGCTGCTCCTGAGGCAGTTGTTCTCGCAGGCCGAGAAGTACTACCTGAAGCTGCAGACAGATGTGTCGGAACTGGAGAACAGGTGAGCCTGGGAGTAGGCAGAGAAAGAGAAAGAACCGTTATTATGTTAGGGTTAGTGTTAAAGGAAAACATAGGGATTTTTCAACTTGGGCCCTATTTTTAGATCTTTTTGGGGGCAATTTTTAGTTAAAAACCAACCAAAACAGCTATACAATGGAATCCTATGGGGAAAGCAATCATGTCAAAGTAAATAGCTTGTTTTCACCATTGACAGGCTCGTAAATGTTATTATAAGTGTCTTACAACATGGAAAGGATTAGTGGCTGTAGTTGATTAGCAAAAGACGGTGCACTCCTTTGGGTGCCTGCTCCAGCACCACATTGGTGTCAGAGATCGGAAGAAGAGAAAGGTAAAACATTGACTGTAGAAACAGTCGCTTTCTACAGTGTCTTTACAGTTATTGAGGTAATCGGACGGAGATCTATCTCTATAGGGGTCCTTTCCATATTGTCATTGGGTGGTTTGAGATTAGGCACAGACTCCAAACCTCATCCTGGTCTGAACAACATTCAAGAAGCATTCAGTTGTTAAAGTAAGCAGACCAAATTGGAAGCTAGAACTGAGAAGGACATATCACAGACCACAGACGATCACAGTTTGTCTTGAGAGATTAGTAGCATTTTCAAAGCAGTTTAAGTAAAACTTTTGGGCCCTATTAGATCTTTTTGGGTCCAAACTCTTACTAAGGACAGTTAATGATGATTGGTGCAGATATTTTCTACAGTTTCTTTACAGTTATTGAGATAAACAGACATACTGTAGGTCTGTCTCTGTAGGGATGCTTTCCATATTAGACATTTATAATAACATTATGAGCTTGTCACTTCTTCAACTCTGATGCAGATGCTTGCCCAATAGGATTACATAGTATAGCTGTTTTGTGGTTGCTGGTTATAGCATTCTAACTCTGAAGTTTCCCTGTAAGGCCTATGTCATGTGATATGAGAACAGTGGTTGAACTTCTAGTTCCCAAAGCTGATGAAAGGTCATGTCATGCCACAACCGCCAATCTGATACTGGCTGTTTATGCCAGTGAAGTGGCTGTGAAAACCACATCCCTTACTGCTGCTAAGAGAGAACTTTGCAGTGTGTTTTCATGGGAACATGTTGTTGATTTGCTTACTCGAATGAGAAATGTTACAAAAAAACGAATCTGTCGGTTATCACATTGCAATAGATATGTATCAGTTGTGAAAAAGGGTCACAGCATCCTGTTTTTCTTTGGTGTAACTCTCCTGACTATGCCTTACAAATTGCATTGGATTGATAGATGTTGACCCCATGATCTTGTAGTGAGTGCTTACCTTCATCCTTATATTGCACTTCTGCCCTATATTAACAAAGCTAACGACCATTCATCCCCTCAAAATTGTTCACTCTCTTAGTGGATTTTGTTTTGTTTTTAGAGGGTGGACAATGCTATTTGACATTGTGGAACATGAAACCTGATGATGTGGCATACCATACTTTGCACCTGCTTCACCATCAACTAGTTACATCACAGTTTAAAAAAAAAAATACTGGCTTTGACAAGAAACAAGATATATTAGTAAAGTGCCTGGGAGGGTGGTGCAGGCTGGGACGCTATCGCTAGCCTGTGGCAACTTCTTTTTCAGCCCAACCATAAATTTACCAGAGACTAGTCACAGTAGTTCATTATTCCGAGTATTTGTATAAATTGGTTTAACATGACTAGGAATGTACATATTTTGTATATGACTAGATATCTGCTGAATTGTAGGTGAAATAACTGACTGATTGCATTTATCTGAAAACAAACTAATGCCACTTCCTCAGAGAGCTCTTGGAGCAAGTGGCCGAGTTTGAGAAGACAGAGGTTACAACAACGAACAAGAAGGTGAACGTCTTTCCATGTACAGTAGAAGTAACATCTTCTTAAATAAAATCTTAAATTCAATGCAATCTGTGA